>NC_066580.1:229959886-230078503 GCF_024323335.1 Lathyrus oleraceus | reverse complement strand
TATATATATATATATATTATTTAAGGAGCTGTTAAATTTTCTTCCAATTGTCGCATTACGCGAAAAACCGGCGGGAAAACAAAACAACAGAGCCGCCACCGTGCGTTATTTATCCCAAAAGAGGGAAAGGAAACGCTCGAAGTAAACCTGGAAAAGACATGGTCTCGCGACTAACGAGAGATGAGATCGGGAGTCGGTTATGCGAAGGGAAGGTATTAGCACCCCTACGCATCCGTCGTACTCGACGGGATCCACGCACAAAAGGAAGAATAAAGGTTGCTAGAAACTGCTCACAAACATCAAACACTGGCTGAAAGAGACATAGAGAACAAAAGAAACTAACTCGGCAGGATATCGCATCCTGGGCCTACGTAATCTGTCAGGCACAGACATCAGAGTCAACGTAGTTCGGGACAGGGGGAAACGTGTTCGCTAGGATGTCGCATCCTATGCATACGTATCTTCTCGGACTAAAGAAGAATCAGAGCACTCGTAGCTCGGCTAACGCACGCCAAACAAAAACAACACAGGAAATCGACTGCCAATCGCTGGACTTACGTCAGACTCCACACAAACAGGCAAACATGGAAACCGAACGCCAATCGCTGGACTTACATCAGACTCCGAACCAACAACCACACACTGGAAACCGACTGCCAATCGCTGGACTTATGTCAGACTCCAACAAGCAAACAAGACATAGGAAACCAACTGTCAATCGCTGGGCTTATGTCAGACTCCAAACACACACAAAGGGTTGAAAAAGAAAAAGGGCGCCCGGAGAGATCAGCTCATCTCCTGCCTACGTACCTCATCTGGTATGAGGATCAGGGCGACGTAGTTCCCCTAAGCAGGGAAAGAACTTCTAACCTAACGAGAGACTGGGAAATGACAAACTAGAAGGGAGACTAACTCGAGCCTAATAGTTATCATGTAAATTCACCATGGTCCTAGGTTGAAGTTTCTATCTAACTTGCACAGGGAGCAAGCTATCCTAAACAGCACAGGCAAAGCAAACATTCACACAAATAGCACACACTATATACAAACAAAGTGGGCTCACACAAGGTTAAGCTTTAGTCTAGGGGTCATGTCAACCTCGACAAACAAGCCACTGTAATAGGGTGATGTTAGCTCTTAACCCTAACATTGAGAGTTAGGGTGAAGCAGATGAAATGGGAAGTGAGGGTAAGACCCCACAGCTCTTATCCCTGGCCTGGGAGAGCTTCAGACAGATGAAAGTGTGGGAGTTCAGAAAGTTGGAACTCTTCTCCACAGATGACCGATACAACAAAGATCTTGGGTTAATATCCACAATGCATTAACACAAGGTGTGTGAGCAAAGGGAATGACACACTGAATAGCAGGAGATGGATTGCACATCTCTTTTATCTGCCAATTGCCTCATAGAGGTCTTTTCCTGCTTGGCACAAAGATAAACAAACACAAGCATTGCCTCTTAAGGAGGACTTCAGACAGGTGCCTGCCCACATAACAGGACAGGTCTTCCAGACTACATGAAGTCAGGGAGTTATACCTCAAAAGGTTAAGCAACCAAGAAAAGCAAAAAGAAAGTTCAAAAGAACTTAAGCAACTTATGTACCTGAAAAAAATCTAACTCAATCAGTATACAACTCAAAAAGTCAAACAGACAACCAATAGTCAACAGTCAATAGTGCACAGTCAAACAAGCAATGCAACAATGTGCAAGGCACAAGCTCAAACCAAATGAGCTAAAATCCACCTACAAAACAACTCAAGATTAGTCAACATCAACCAAGTATTCAACTCAAGCAAATGAATCAATCCCCTTATGGCCATGTGCTTCTTAACCTGAAAACAAAGCTCAAACATAAGCACAAACCACTAGGACAAAGCCTAGGGTCAAAGAGGGAGAAATAATTCAAAACAGAACATGAAATTCAACATGAATCAACCTCAATCAATTAGGAACATAATCCAAAAGGTCTCATGTCAATAGCATCAACCAAATTCATTTCACAAACCAATCATGGCAAGGCATGCAAGTTGAAAGCACATTGAGACAACAGAATGAACAAATGCACATTAATTCAAAAATGATTCAATTAATCTCAAGAAAAATCATGGCTAAACAGAACACACAACATGATCAACACACCAAAAATCAAGGCAATTGGACAAGTTTAAGCATAGTAATCAAATTCATCAAGTCAAGGCAATCAAAACAAGCTCAAATGAGACACCAAATGCTACATCAACTTAGCACAAGCCTAAAACAGAATTGGAACATGGTAAAGACATCAAACCAAAGCCACAACAAACTTCAATATGTCTAGAACAATGTGCAAAATTTCACATTCATAGGATAAACAACCATCATTTCACAAATCATTGAAGTTCAAGACTATTCCAAAGTTCACAAATGACAATCCAGAAAGAAAAATCTCAAACAAATCAGAAATGATTCCAAAAATTCCAATAACAATCATGAGCATTCATAACATGCATAGGAAGCATAATACAAAAACTCACATCAATTGGAATTCATTTGGCAAGGAAAAGAAATTAGACAAGTTGAGCAAGCAAAGGTGTGAGACACATTGTCACACCTACATTAACAAGGTCATAACTCAGCAACCACAAATGATAAAAATGCAAACTCAACACCAAAATGTTCAGCCAAGAGTCTAGTTTAAGCATGTAAAATTTCATAGGAATTGGATTAAAACTCATCATTTCACAAGAGATATGGCAAGGTATAGCACAAAATGAACCTATGCACACAAACCCTAGGCACAATTAATTTCCATCCGAGCACAATTTCTGGAAAAATAATGAAAAAAAACTAGAAACAATAAGGAGAACAATGCAAAAGTTCCCACATTATTTGGATGATTTATCATTTAGTTATGAATTTTTAAAGTGAAAGGAAAATTAAAAAAAAAACATGTGAAATATGTATGAATGTGATATGGAGGGAAAAGAATAAAAATGCCATGCCATTTGAAAAAAACCATGAGCCAGGAATCGAACTGAGTAAATATTCAAAATCTGGCGCCACATACATGAAACTCTGCGTTTCATTAAACGCAGGTGGCAGTCAAAGGTGACGTGGCCAGGGTCAAACACGCGGGAACCAATCAAAAGGCCATGCAATCAGCAAGACGGACCAATACATGTTCAGTATTTCCAATAACACATGCAACCACACGAAATTAGGTTTTGGAGGATCAAACAGGCTTTTCTGGAAATTTCACATCAACCTTCATCGTGTTCTTGATGCATCATGAACAAACTTTTCAGATTTTAAAAATGAGCATATCAATGGATAGGTCTTCCATCACACATTACAAATCTAAGCATGATTTTAACCTAATTCAACATATATTCAAAGATCCGAAGCCATGAATGTTCATGCATCAAACTTTAATCCATCATATCTAACACAATTCTACATGAAAATTGATGATTCGAAGCTCAGTTTGCTCAGTGTTCAAAGATCTATCATAAGCACATAACAATTTCAAGAATTAAGACATGAGATTTCTGACCTTGATGAAGCTACAGAACTGGAATCAATGGATTTAGGTCTTGAAAAGCATAAACAAATCTTCCTAAGCTCTTGTACGATTGAATGGAGGAAAGTTTGATGGTTCCTCGAGCTTGATTCCAACATAATTCTCAACTGCCATGGATGAGTGCAAGCTTCGAGCTGCTTCAAATCTGCATGAATTGTGATGGTTCTTGTTTCAAACATGCGCCATAATCCTTCCAGATGATGATTTGATCGATGGATGATGAATTGGTTTGAAGAAAACTAAAAAAGTTTGAGAGAGTAAATTTGAAGAAAATTGTAGATCTGAAAATGTGATGTTGCCCATGCAGAATTCTGTTAGGATTAGGTTTATATATGCCCTCCTAATCATGTTGTTAATCATGCTTAACCATGTGGTAAGTGGTTTAGTGAGAATGGAGTGTTTATGCCAATTTGCAATTCACCCTATGCATGAGATTACCAATGGAACAGTGCACGTTTTTGGATTGGATTCACTTGAAAATGTTATTTTGGAGCCAATGCAAGTGTTAAAATGTGAAAACAATGCATTATTTTTGAATTTGAAAATTCCCTCCAAAATTCAAATGAAAAATCAAATGTTTATGTGATGAGAATGCATGGCATGTGATGTATGTTTTGGATAGTAGAGATCAAGAGAAAAGCGTTGCAAAAGGAGCCATTTCATTTGGACATTTGGTGTGAAAGTTATGATTGTTTGAAGTTCAACTTCACTTGGCCATGATTGATCCATATCTTTTCAACCACACATGAGAAATTCATGATCTTGGACTTTTTGGAAAGGAGAGAGAAAGATCTTCAACTTTCATGTTGGACAAAATTTCATTTGAAGCTTTCTTGATGATGTAATCTTGAGGAGAAAACCTTTCCATTTTTGGCAATTTCAAATTACAGGTCACTTACTATTTTTGGAAAGTTTTGATTTGACCTCAAATTCTTCATTGTTGATGTTTGAAACGTCAAATGAGGCTTTTATGGACATGGATGAGGCCTCTCTAACCATCTCCAACCTTCAAATCCATGATTGAATTGACAGTTGACTTTTGTTGACTTTCTAGGGTTTCAGATGAATTGGTCATGAACTGATGAGCTTTGCACCTTCAATGCTTGACCAAACCACTTCAAAATGATCCCTAGGTCACATGAACACATTGAACCAACCCTAGGGCTTTGATTCCATAGAAAATCCACCTGCTTGCTTGCACAACTGGATCTCCTGACCAGTCTTGACTGATGACTTGATAGACTATGCAATGACCAATTCAATGTTAATGACCTAGACATGAAAATGTATGTACAAAATGGGAGGTGCAAATTTGAGGTGCTACAGCTGCCCCTATTCAATCAACTGGGAACCCGAACGGATGAGAGCAACGGCTGTCAGACCTTCAGGGTAAACAGGGATTGAATACCAAAGAACCGTAGAAATTTGCATAACTGCGGGGATCCAAGAAAGGAAAGTTCACCAGCGGAAGCTTCCACTGGGATCTGATATTTATTACTGGGGATTTTGATTTTTTTCAAAGGTACAGTCGCATCCATACATCGAAAGACGATGAATGGGAGTAGAAATCACAACCAGACGTCAACAGACGACCAGGAAAAACTCGACGTTTACCGAAACCAACGGAGAGGTAACCAGACATCAACGGACGACTGGGAAAGACTCGACCAGACGTCAACGGACGAACGGGAGAAGCTCGACGGTTATCGACACCAACGGAGAGAGGTGACCAGACATCAACAGATGAACTGGGAAGAAAGAAATACATCTAGATGTCAACGGACAACTAAGAAAAACTCGACGTTTATCGAAACCAACGGAGAGGTGACCAAAAATCAACGGATGAATGGGAAGACTCGACCAGACGTCAACGGACGAACGGGAGAAGCTCGACGTTTATCGACACCAACGGAGAGAGGTGACCAAACATCAACAGATGAACTGGGAAGAAAGAAATACATCTAGATGTCAACGGACAACTAGGAAAAACTCGACGTTTATCGAAACCAACGGAGAGGTGACCAGACATCAACGGATGAATGGGAAGACTCGACCAGACGTCAACGGACGAACGGGAGAAGCTCGACGTTTATCGACACCAACGGAGAGAGGTGACCAGACATCAACGGATGAACTGGGAAGACTCGACCAGACGTCAACGGACGAAAGGGAGAAGCTCGACGTTTATCGACACCAACGGAGAAGGAGAATCTGTGGGGAAATACAACTAGACGTCAACGGACGACTAGAAAAAACTCAACGTTTATCGAAACCAACAGAGAGGTAACCCTACTGGGGAAGAAACAACTAGACGTCAACGGACGACTAGAAAAAACTCAACGTTTATCGAAACCAACAGAGAGGTAACCAGACATCAACGGATGAATGGGAAATATACAACTAGTTGTCAACGGACAACTAGGAAAAACTCGACGTTTATCGAAACCAACGGAGAAAGGTGACCAGACATCAACGGATGAATGGGAAATATACATCTAGATGCCAACGGACAACTAGGAAAAACTCGACGTTTATCGAAACCAACGGAGAAAGGTGACCAGGCATCAACGGATGAATGGGAAATATACAACTAGTTGTCAACGGACAACTAGGAAAAACTCGACGTTTATCGAAACCAACGGAGAGGTAGCTCACTGGGGATAAGATTGCTTAATCAAAACAATCATCCAAAAAGGAACAAGACTATCAATACCGAAGACTGGATAGTGATAACCGCAAAGAGGGGATTACATCTACCGGTTCGTAGGTAGAGAACCACGGAACAGTAACCGTCATCACTAGGATGAGCACAAAGGGTTAACTCCACAAAGGGGAGAACAGAGGATTCACATCTACCGGTTAGTAGACAGAAGACCACAAAGATAGGACTTACAACTACCGGTAGTAGGTAGAGGCCAACAAATTCCGCTGAGGATAAGATGAATGAGTGCTGATTAGTGAGCAACTATTCATTTATGCCACAGGGAAGCACAAGAGACAGCCACAAGGAAGCCAATTTAGGATCCATCCAAAAAGGCATACTGAATCAAGACTCATCCTAATGAGGAAAGAACTCAATAGGGAAAACCCATCCCGTTATGTGCGCGGGGAGGGAACGGAAACAACCGTCATCCACGAGGATATAACTCAGTGGGGAGCGCAGAAGGAAATGACAGACGCTTTCTGCCTAAGGGGTCGACTCTACATGGAGAGATCAGACACACCCACATCTACTAGGGGAATAGATCCAAGCTTGCAAGATGCTACCAATTGTGGGAAGTAACACTGCTGGGGATACCCGCTCAACTAAGGAGTCACCTGTTGGGAAAACACCAACCTCTCTGCCCTGCTGGGGAACCCAATTCTGAAATCAATCCAATGGCGCGATGCTAAACTCTTTCCAACAACCCAATCTCGGATGGTTACCACGGCCTAGGGCTAATGGATATGTTTGCAATGCTGATGCATTAGTTTTTTTTAGCGCAATGCCCCATGATCATGGAAATGCTACGCACTAATGATGCAATATGCTATGCTTATCTAAATGATGAATGCATAAAAACACATCTCCTTCAGCGACAACACCGGGGAGCTCCAGGTATGCAGAGGATTTCAATACCACATCAATTTCCACCCTGCTGGGGAAAGACAACCCTTGCTGGGGATGACCTCCATCGAACCCGAACTGCTTGGGGATTACTCTGCTAGGGGAGATAACCAACCTCAGGCCTAGCTGCCGAGGAGGCACAAATCTCGAATCTGCTGGAGATAACACTTTCAAACCCACTGGGAAAATACGGCCTACTGGACACGGACCGCCCTTCGACTCGTCGAACATTGGTGTTCACCATCCCACCACAGTGTTGACTTTCCACTTTTGAGAACTCCCCGACTCATCTGGACTTTCTGATTCATCACCTTGTATTCCGACTCCTTCGTACTCCACGGAGATCGGACTCCTGGGATTCATACAAACTTTCCAGTCTTCAGACTTTGAAGAGTCTTCTTGATTACCCTCTAGGATCGTCGTCCTTCTTTCGTCGTCCTTTCACCGTTCTTCTATCCCTTGTCCCTGATTAGACTCTGCGGGGATCTCTCGTCAAAAAGCTTCACATCACAACCTTCCGGTGAATGAAGATATCTAACAGCACCTGCAAAAGAGATCGTTAGATAAAAGCGTGCCCCAGGCGTGCCATAGTTCCAACACTTAGGTCACTCAAACTTCCGAATAAGATTTCACGCTTTCAATCTCATAAGCATGCATCGGAAGGGATCTCCATGTCTCAAAATGCAAAAATTCTTTATCAAAATAAGCGGATGCTTTTGCAATCAAAGCGGTAATGAAGACAAAAACAAAATTATTTGACTGAATATTGTAACACCTCAAATTTGCACCTATCATTATACATACATTGTCATCATTAGGTCATAACATAACATGGTCCACTGCATAACATTGCATTGTCCCCTTTGCCTCAAGTGCAAGCCAGTCAGAGGAATTAGGTCAAACTGATCAGGAGATCAGTCAATCAAGCAAGCAAGCACAATTTCCAAGGAGCCAAGGCCCTAGGGTTGGTCCAACATGTTCACATGACTTGGGGATCCATTTGAAGTGTTTTGGTCAAGGGTTGGATGTTCAGAGGTCATCAGTCAATGCACAGTCAGTCAGAAACCCTAAAAAGTCAAACTTGGTCAACTTGTTTTGTTTTTATGATTTTGTTGGTTGGATTTGGTTTGAGAGAGCTTATTCATGTCCAAATAGGCCTCATATATCATGTCAAACACCATCATGGAAGAATTTGAAGCCAGATCAGAAATTTCCAAAATAGAAATTGGACCTGTAATTGAAACCTGCCAAAAATGGAAAGTCTTGATCCTCAAACTTACATCATGATACAAGCTTCAAATGAATTTTTGCCCAACATGAAAGTTGAAGATCTTGTTCTCCCATTTCCAAAAAGTCCAAGAACACTCAATTCCCATGTATGGTTGGCAAGTTATGATCAAATCATTTTCAGAAATTTTTGAACTTCAAAAGGCCATATCTCTCAAACCATTTGGCCAAATTTGGTGGGGTTTTTTCCAACAAGTCACATTTGACCTCATCTTTCCAAATATGTAACCCTCATGCACCAAAACCTCATGGATCAAAATGGCATTTTTGAACCTACTTGAATTAATTTTAAGTGAGGTGAAAAAGTGAACTTTTGATTTAATCTTTTCCAACCATTTTTGCCATTCAAATATGTTCTGAAATGTTGTTTAAAACTTGTTGGAAGCCCATTTTCATGCAGTACATACACACATTACCAACTTGCTTGAAAATTGGAAAAAAGGACACTTTTTTTACCAACTCCAATTTCACTTTTTCACTAACCATCATTAGCACCATTAAACAACATATATATTCATCTTTTGTTCTGCTGAAAAAACCCTAGTAGCAGCCACCATTTTACAACAGACAAACCCTTGTTCTCTCATTCTCTCAAAACTTCATCTTTGGCCATTTTCAAAATCTGTCAAAGAAACTCAAAGAGCTTGACATTGCCTTGCCTAAAACAACATCCATACACCATTTTGAGCTTGTTTTCACCATCATTCTCCAGCTGGAAGGCCATTTCCACGACTGTTTTTCTTCAAGCATCATCAATGGCAGTCCAAGGTTGAAGCCATTCCAAGCTATTTCGAGCCAAGCTAACTTCATCATTCAACCTTAGGGAGCTTAAGGAGCATCTGTTTCACTTTAACATGGCCAAATAACAACTGTATCGACACTGCCCTTCCACTTTGGTAAAATTTCGACCTCATTGTTTCATCAAATAGATACATGCTTTAGAAAGGTCTATCCATGCTGAGCTTCATGATGCTTTTGTTTTCGAAAATGGTTGGTTATTTCTGAAGTTATGTTGTTTTGAAGTTTGATGATAAAACTTGTTTGTGCTCGATTCATGATGTGTGTGATGTTCTAATGAAAAGTGATGATGGATTCGTGTTTGCCATGCCTTGATGATCATTTGTGTCTGTTCAATTGAGATTTCTGGGAAAAATTTGTTGAAGCTCGATTGAAGGTGATGAGTGTTCATACTGTATGCATAAACCCTAGGTTCACTATTGCCATGCCCAGATTTTGCTTCTTATTCACGTGTATGCATGTGCAATTTACTGTTCCTTTGGAACTGGCCAATGAGAACATTTCCCTGGCCGTGAGCAAAACGCTGCGTTTTGCTAAATGAAGTCCATAATTACAGCTTTGCCATCCGGTCCATTTAAAATCAATTTAATCCATTTATTTTTCTTATTTTTATTTCATTTGATCATCAAACTTGCAAAATTCATAATTCATTCATTTCAATTCCAAATTTCATAGGAATTTTTGCATCATCTTCATCATGATCCCTAGTTTTTTATCATTATTTTTTCTGTTTTTTTGGATGAGTAAATTTTAAATGGCATTAGGGTTTGTAGCATGTGACCAATTTTTGTACATTTTGCCAATTCAATTGTGAAATGATGATGATATATCCAATGGACCTGAAATTTTTTGTGCATAAGGTAGACTCATCCATGTTTATTTTGATGTAAAGATCATGAATTTATCTTATGTGGTTTGAGAGTTGTGAATTTTTGAAGTAGGGTGTGACAACTTGTGTCACACCATGGATGTGCAACTTCCTGATTTTTGTATCCATGCTTCTTGACCTCCAATTGACCTCAATTTTTGCATGAACCTCCTATTATGTGTCTAGTTTGTATGTGATTTTTTGTGGAATTGTTTGTGCCATTTTCCTAATTGTTTGAGATTTTTCTCCCCTGTCTAGTCAAATGTTGACTTTGTGTGACACATCTTGTCATTCCATTTGTGAAATTCTCATACTTTACTAGATGGACATGAAATTTTACATGAGATAACTAGACATCCTCATCTTTGCCATGGTTTTAGTCCCATTCATTTATCATACACCATCTCTGATTTATGATTTTTCTAAGTTGATGCATGTTTGGTTGACTTCATTGAGCATGTTCAAAATTGCTTTGACTTTCTGATTTTCATTGACTGCCTTACACTTGTCCAAATGTGATGAAATTTGACATGCTTACCATGCTATGTGTTAGGACTGATCATGATTTATTTGGTAATTTTTGGAAATGTTTGAGTTGACTTTTGATGCAAGTCTTTCTGTTGACTTCTATGTGCTCTCACTTGCCATGCTTTGACTTCTTTTGCTTATGAATTGATGATGATGCATGATATGAACATGAAACCAATTGGGTTTGTTTCTTAAATGTTTGAACTTGATTTTGATTGGGCATTGCTTTCTGTTTTGACTTTTTCATTCATTTTTGACCCTAGGCTTGTCCTAGTGGTCCTGTTACTCACTTTTGAGCTTGTGTTTTCAGGTTGACCAACAAATGACCAATGAGACCAATTCTTTTTGATTGAGCTTGCTTGATTATCATTGACTAACTTGTTTGTTTTGTAGGTGGCTTGGCTCACATGTCTTAAGCCTTATGCCTTGCACATCCATTTGCCTCTAATTAACTGTTGATGTCTGTTTCTTTTGCTTTGTTTTGAAGTTGCATACTAACATCTGCTTGACCATTTCAGGTGCTTTTAGTTGCTCAGTTCCTTGTGAACTTTTGCTTTGCTTTGCTTGTATAAGCAATTTGCATTGAGGTATATTTCTAATCTTCATGTAGTCTGGAAGACCTGGCCTGTTACTTGGCCAGGCAACTGTCTGAAGTCCTCCTTAAGAGGCAATGTTTGTGGATGTTTAATTTTGTCCTTGCATAGAGTCAAAGACCTCCTAAGTGAAGAGGCAATTGGCAGAACCCAAGGGATATGCAACCTATCCCCTGCTATTCTGTGTGTCATCTGCTTTGCTCACACCACTGTGTTGAGGCATTGCAGATATAAACCCAAGATCTTGTACAATTGTACAGTTGAGTCAGTTTTAAATGTGTAGAAGGGTTCCCACTTTCTGAACCCACACATTCTTGTCTTAAGCTCTCCCAGGCCAGGGATAAGAGATGTGAAGTCTTATCTTCATTCACCTTTCATCTGCTTCACCTTAGCCCCTCAATGGCAAGGTTAAGAGCACATTCACCCAGTTCTAGAGGTTTGTTTGTTGAGGTTGATATGACCCCTCGACTAAAACCTAACCCTTGTTTGAGCCACTTGCTTGTGTATAGTGTGTGCTATCTGTGCTTGTATGTTTGTTTGACTTGCTTCCTGTGCAAGTTAGGGTTAGTTTAGACTTGCTTCCTGTGCAAGTTAGGTTTTGCTTGGCTTGCTTCCTGTGCAAGTTAAGTGTGTGTGTGTGGCTTGCTTCCTGTGCAAGTCATGTTTAGGATAGGCTGGCTCCCTGTGCCAGTTAGCTAGAAACCTTAGCTTAGGGTTGATTTTGCATGATAACATCTAGGCTCGAGTCGTAGTCTCCCTAGTTGTGTCTCCCTCTGTTATCTGGTTAGGCTAGTCCTGTATCCCTCTGTAGGGGAACTACATCGCCCTGATCTTCATACCAGATGAAGTATGTAGGCAGGAGATTGAGCTGATCTCTCCGGGCGCCCTTTTTTCTTTTTGTGTGTGTTGTCTGACAATTGCTAGGCTCGAGTGCCTGACTCCTTAGCAATTTGTTGTCTGTCTGTTTGAGTGTGTGCTTGACAGTTATAGGCTCGAGTCCCCGACTCCCTATTAACTTGTTGTGTTGTTGTGTGCTTGGAAGCTGATGTAAGTCCATCGAGTGGCATTTGGGTTCCAGTGTGTGTGAGTTTAGGTTCGGATGCTGATGTAAGTCCAGTGATTGGCATTCGGGCTCCACGTTTGCCTTTGTCTGTTTGTTTGTGTACGTGTCAGCCGAGCTACGAATGCTCTGATTCTTCTCTCGTCCGAGAAGATACGTATGCATAGGATGCGATATCCTAGCGAGCATGTGTCGTTTCCCCAGTCCGAACTACTTCGACTCTGATGTCTATGCCTGATAGACTAAGTAGGCCCAGGATGCGACATCCTGCCGAGTCAGTTTCGGTCTGTTTCCTCGTGTCTCTTTCAGCCTGTGTAGATGTTTATTTGGGCAGTGTTTAGCAACCACTTTCCTTCCTATTGTGCGTGGATCCCGTCGAGTACGACGGATGCGTAGGGGTGCTAATACCTTCCCTTCGCATAACCGACTCCCGAACCCAATCTCTTTGGTCGCGAGACCATGTCTTTTCCCAGGTTTACTCTGAGCGTTTCCTTTCCCTCATTTGGGATAAATAACGCACGGTGGCGGCTCTGTTGTTCTTCATTTTCCCGCCGGTTTTTCGCGTGATGCGACAGCTGGCGACTCCACTGGGGACATAAAGAAGTTGACCTGTGCTGGTCCATCTTCCCTGAGCGAGTCTCTCCTAGCGCTCTCTAGGTTAGGGTTTTGGTTGCTATTTGCTGTTATTTATTGCATTCATTTATTTATTGCTTGCATTTATGTTTGCATTAATGTTTGCATTCATATTCATCTGTTCACCTGGCTGGTTGTCTGTTTCTCTCTGTTGGGGTGGGAGTTACATGAGGTAAAAGGCCCAATACCCAGGCCATGAGTGAAATCTAGGATACTTAGGAATAGAGTGATTCATGGGAAGCGGGTGGTATTGCGCCACTTAGCGGAACATTGATGTCACGAGCAGTTCAGACCCTGGTGGGATATTATCGTTACATACTTCGGGTGTGTATATGATGATGTTCTGCGAAAGGTTATTTATGTTGCGTTTCTCTCGACCTTACCCTGGCCTAGATGACACCCGTGAGTGGGGAGGGAATGATCATTATTACAGGTACAGGTACTTGTTGGTGACTTGTTGGTGACTTGTTGGTGACTTGTGATCCTGTTGGTGACTATTGGTTCAGAATTTTGGGGTCTCATATGACTTTGGGTTTCAGATGAATTTGTGGTTCCGAGTTCAAGCCGAAGCTTTGATCCTGTGTTCTGAGAGACGCAGCCAACCAGTCGTGTCTACATCATTTGCATCATAGCATATTTATTTTTCAAAAGAAACGCGATAAAAAAGATACAAAAAAAAAAAGAAAAAAAAAGAAAAGAATAAAAAAACTAATCCCTGCATGCATATCATTTCTCAGGTACATTCCAGAGCTTGTTCACTGATAGAGATGGCAACAGTCCCAGAGTTGAAGCGGAAGACTTGTTCCTACAACTTTCACCGTGAACCTTTGACGTCTCTGATTGAGTTGAGCAACCTTATGACCAGTGGTAACCAGAAGGGGTTTGTTGACCAGTATGGAGATATTCTGACACTGTTGAAGATGGTAGTCGATCCGGTACCGTTACAGACTCTTCTACAGTTCTACGACCCAGAGCTTCATTGTTTCACCTTTCAAGATTATCAGTTGGCGCCTACTCTTGAGGAGTACTCCATTCTGCTGAGTGTCCCGGTCCGGTATCAGGTTCCTTTCTTGGATGTGCCCAAGGAGGTTGATTTCAGAGTTGTTGCCAGAGCTCTCCATTTGGGTATCAAGGAAGTCAGTGATAGTTGGAAGTCCAGTGGGGATGTTGTAGGATTGCCTTTGAAGTTTCTGTTGAGGGTAGCTAGAGAAGAAGCAGAGAAGGGAAGTTGGGAAGCCTTTCATGCTCAGTTAGCCGTCATGATCTATGGGATCGTCCTGTTTCCAAGTATGCCAAATTTTGTTGACTATGCTGCAGTCAGTATTTTCATTGGAGGAAATCCAGTTCCTACTCTGTTAGCTGACACTTACTATGCTATTCACAGTAGGCATGGTAAGGGTGGGGCTATCAGGTGTTGTCTCCCGCTTTTGCTCAGATGGTTCTTGTCTCTCCTGCCAGTCAGTGGACCTTTTGTGGATGCTCAGAGCACGCATAAGTGGACTCAGAGGGTTATGTCTCTTACCTCCTATGATATCAGATGGCAATCTTACCGGATGGATGTGCGTAACGTCATTATGAGCTGTGGAGGATTCCGTAATGTGCCACTCGTAGGGACTAGGGGTTGCATCAACTACAACCCGGTTCTTTCTCTTCGCCAGTTGGGGTTTGTGATGAGGGGAAGACCACTTGAGGCTGAGTTAGCTGAAAGTGTGTATTTTGAGAAGCAGAGTGACCCGGCTAGATTGGAGTAGATAGGGAGAGCTTGGAAGTCTATTGGTGTGAAGGATGGATCTGTCTTAGGGAAGAAGTTTGCCGTTGCTATGCCTGATTACACTGATTGGGTCAAGGAGAGAGTAGAAACTTTGTTGTTACCCTACGATAGGATGGAGCCGTTGCAGGAGCAACCACCTTTAATCCTTGCTGAGAGTGTGCCTGCGGAGCACTACAAGCAAGCCTTGATGGAGAATCGCCGTTTGAGAGGGAAGGAGCAAGATACCCAGATGGAGCTATACAAAGCCAAAGCTGATAGTTTGAACTTGGCTCATCAACTCAGAGGAGCGCGAGAAGAAGATGCTAGCAGACTGAGAAGCAAGAAGAGATCCTACGAGGAGGTGGAGAGCATGTTAGATGCAGAACACCGGGAGTGCTTAAGGCTGCTGAGGGTTGAGGCCAGCTATCAGAAGAAGATCAGAGACTTGGAGAAGCAACTCAGAGATAAAGACATCCAGTTGAAGAAGGAAGTAGACTTGAGACAGACATCAGAGAACCACCTTGGAGGAGAAGTGGTAGAGCTTAGACGACAACTGAAGGAGAAGATCACTCTTTTGCCAGAATGTTCAGAATGTGACCTGTTGATAGACCAGTGTCAGTACTTGAAGACTCTCATTCCGGAAGGCCGTTTGTCTTAGCTTGTATCTTTGATATGTATGTTGAGAATCACCTCCAGGCTTGTTGGATGGGATTCATTGTTGTACTCCGATTGTTTGGATTTTCTTTGTCGACTTTGTTGTATGATCCTGTTACTCATATATATGAGGTTGTTGGTTTCACCTTGTACTCATCACTCTTGTGTATGTTGTTTCTGTGCTTCTGTGTTGTTCTTGCTACAGGTTGCCATCTTTTGAGGATGAATCAGGCTCTTTGAATGCCTGAGAAATGAACATATCATGTGCATCATACGCATCATTAGCACCATACTCATATCATTTTGCATAACAGGTGTTCTTGGTCGTGACTTCTCACTCTGGTTCCTGTTTTAGGCAGGATAGCTGATCAACGTCCGCACCGCTACTCAACAAGACTGAATCAACAGAGAGGTATGGATCAAGTTCAAGCAGAGTTGGCTGAGATGAAGGCTAACATGGCCCAGTTTATGAATATGATGCAAGGGGTTGCACAAGGTCAAGAAGAACTCCGAGCCCTGGTTCAGAGACAAGAGGCTGCAAATCCACCGGTCAACCATGCTCCGCCAGAGGGAGGCCCGGTCAATGATAATAATGTTGCTGCTGCTGTACCCATCAACAACTATGTTGTAGGTGATGAGTTGGGGGGTATTCGAATCAACGGTCAACCTATTGCTCCAGATACCGCTAATGCCAGAGCAGTCCGTGCCCCGGCCCGTAATCCTGCTCCGATTGTTGACAGACAAGAGGATATGTTCACTCTGCTCAGTGAAGACGAAGACATCTTGGGTAGGGTTGATGAGAGAGACCGCAAAGTTGAGGCTCTTGCTGAGAAGATCCGTGCTATGGAATGTCAAAACTCCCTCGGTTTTGATGTTACTAATATGGGATTGGTTGAAGGTTTGAGAATCCCTTACAAGTTCAAAGCACCGTCCTTCGATAAATACAACGGTACTTCTTGCCCTCGCACCCATGTGCAGGCTTATTATCGAAAAATCTCTGCGTATACCGATGATGAAAAGATGTGGATGTATTTTTTCCAAGATAGTCTATCTGGGGCTTCTTTGGACTGGTACATGGAATTAAAGAGAGATTCGATCCGATGCTGGAGGGATCTGGGTGAGGCCTTCTTGAGGCAATATAAACATAACATGGACATGGCGCCTAGCCGGACTCAGCTGCAGAGTCTATGTCAGAAATCCGGAGAGAGCTTCAAGGAGTACGCCCAGAGGTGGCGTGAACTGGCTGCTAGAGTTCAACCCCCTATGCTGGAGAGGGAGTTGACAGATATGTTTATCGGTACTCTTCAAGGTGTGTTTATGGACCGGATGGGGAGCTGCCCATTCGGTAGTTTTTCTGATGTTGTCATTTGTGGAGAGAGGACTGAGAGCTTGATTAAAACTGGGAAGATCCAAGATGCTGGTTCCTCTTCTTCTAAGAAGCCATTTGCTGGGGCACCTCGTCGAAGAGAGGGTGAAACTAATGCTGTTCAACACCGCAGAGATCAGAACAGAAGTGAATACCGTCAAGCTGCTGCAGTAACCATTCCGGCACCTCAACCTCGTCAACAACAACAACAAAGAGTTCAACAACCGCAACAACAACAACAGCAACGTCCGTATCAGCCCAGACAAAGGATGCCTGATCGACGTTTTGATTCGCTACCCATGTCGTACGCCGAACTGCTGCCCGAACTACTCAGGTTGGGGATGGTTGAGTTGCGTACAATGGCTCCGCCTACAGTATTGCCTCCTGGGTACGACGCCAACGTCCGTTGTGACTTTCACTCTGGGGCACCAGGGCATCATACTGAGAAGTGTCGGGCTCTCCAGCACAAGGTCCAAGATTTGATCGATGCCAAGGCAATCAACTTCGCTCCAGTGCCTAACGTCGTAAACAACCCTATGCCTCAGCATGGTGGGCATAGAGTGAACAATATTGAGGGGAAGGAAGCTGAAGATCTGGTTGTTAATGTTGATGATGTTCAGACTTCTCTGCTAGTTGTGAAGGGCCGTCTGCTGAATGGGGGTGTCTACTCGGGCTGTGATGAGGATTGTTTGGGCTGTGCAGAATCTGAGAATGGTTGCGACCAGTTAAGGGCCGGTATCCAGGGTATGATGGATGAGGGTTGTTTGCAATTCAGTAGGGCTGTAAAAGATCGTGGAACAGTGTCAACTATCACCATTTACTTTAAACCGTCTGAAGAACGTGGACAAAGGGTCGTTAGTGCACCTGCAACAAATGGTACCCCAGTTACCATTTCCGTGCCTGTAACCATCAGTGCTCCAACTACTATCGTTGCGTCTGGAAGAAGGGCTGTTGAGAATAGTAGAGTCGTGCCGTGGAAGTATGATAATGCTTACCGCAGTAACAGAAGGGCTGAAAGTCAGACGAGACCAGTGAATCAAACTCCAGTGACAATTGGTTTACCGAATAGAGTTCCTGCAACTGTTGGTCCGGCTGTGGATAATGTAGGGGGTCCAGGAGGTTTTACCAGAAGCGGTCGTCTGTTCGCACCGCAGCCTTTGAGGGACAATAATGCTGAGGCTCTCGCCAAAGCAAAGGGTAAGCAAGCTGTGGTTGAGGAAGAGCCTGTCCAGAAGGAAGCGCCCGAGGGGTCATTTGAGAAGGACGTGGAGGAGTTTATGAAAATAATCAAGAAGAGTGACTACAAGATTGTAGATCAGTTGAATCAAACTCCGTCCAAGATTTCTATACTTTCACTGTTGTTGTGCTCTGAGGCACACCGTAATGCCTTGCTGAAGATGTTGAATCTGGCTTACGTGCCTCAGGAGATTTCTGTCAATCAACTGGAGGGTGTGATGGCCAATGTGAGCACCAGGCATGGTTTGGGTTTCACCAACCTGGACTTACCACCTGAAGGGCGAAACCATAACAAAGCCTTGCACATCACCATGGAGTGCAAGGGGGCAGTGTTGTCTCACGTATTGGTAGACACCGGGTCGTCGCTGAATGTGCTGCCTAAGCAGATTCTGAAGAAGATTGATGTGGAAGGGTTTGTGCTTACTCCCAGTGACCTGATCGTTCGTGCTTTCGACGGATCCAAACGTTCTGTGTGTGGGGAAGTTACCTTGCCTGTGAAGATAGGTCCTGAGGTATTCGATATCATCTTCTATGTTATGGACATCCAGCCCGCCTATAGTTGTTTATTGGGGCGTCCATGGATTCATGCAGCAGGGGCAGTCTCGTCGACTCTCCATCAAAAGCTCAAGTATGTCTGGAACGGTCAGATTGTGACTGTGTGCGGTGAAGAAGAGATTCTGGTGAGTCATCTATCCTCGTTCAAATATGTTGAGGTGGATGGCGAGATCCACGAAACCTTATGCCAGGCGTTTGAGACTGTGGCTCTTGAGAAAGTGGCGTACGCTGAGCAGAGGAAGCCAGGTGCTTCAATTACTTCTTACAAGCAGGCTAAGGAGGTTGTTGATTCTGGCAAAGCTGAAGGCTGGGGCAAGATGGTGGACTTGCCTGTCAAAGAAGACAAATTTGGCGTTGGTTATGAGCCTCTCCAAGCAGAGCAGAATGGTCAAGCGGGTCCGAGTACCTTTACCAGCGCTGGGCTGATGAATCATGGCGACGTCTCTGCAACCGGTAGTGAAGACTGTGACAGTGATTGTGATTTGGACAACTGGGTTTGCCCGTGTGCACCCGGGGGGTCTATCAACAACTGGACGACTGAAGAAGTGGTTCAAGTTACTCTTCTGACAGAGTAATTTTCTGTTGTTTTGTCATTTTGCATGAAAATCCTACGATCTGCCCAAGGCGTAGTGATTCATTGTAGGGCCTCATCATGTTTTAATGATTATCATTAATGAAGGACATTTTTTGCAATCAAACTTTGTGATCCCTGTTTTTCTGTTTTTTGTTTTCATTTTTTTCAAAAACAATAAAAATGGCAATGTTTTTGTTTTTTGTGACTTTATTGAACTCTTTTCTAAAACAAAGCATTAAACATGCAGAAGCGATCTTATGGCATTCACTATGAACAGTTCTGTTATGGCTCAGTATGATTTCGACAATCCCATCTACCAAGCTGAAGAGGAGAGTGAGGAAGACTGTGAACTCCCTGCAGAATTGGTCAGATTACTGAAGCAGGAGGAAAGGGTCATCCAACCTCATCAGGAGGAGTTGGAGGTTGTTAATTTGGGTACTGAGGACGCCAAAAGAGAAATCAAGATTGGGGCTGCTTTAGAGGACTCTGTCAAGAGGAGGCTGATTGAGATGCTGAGAGAATATGTGGAGATATTCGCCTGGTCATATCAAGATATGCCTGGGTTAGATACAGACATTGTGGTGCATCGATTACCTCTTAGAGAAGGATGTCCTTCGGTCAAGCAGAAGCTTCGTAGAACGAGTCCTGATATGGCAACTAAGATCAAGGAAGAGGTTCAGAAGCAGTGGGATGCGGGTTTTTTGGCTGTTACAAGTTATCCCCCATGGGTGGCCAACATCGTTCCTGTGCCGAAGAAGGATGGCAAAGTCAGAATGTGTGTCGATTACCGGGATTTGAATAGAGCGAGTCCGAAAGATGATTTCCCATTACCTCACATTGATGTATTGGTTGATAATACGGCTCAATCCTCGGTATTCTCTTTCATGGATGGTTTCTCTGGATATAATCAGATCAAGATGGCGCCAGAGGACATGGAAAAGACGACATTCATTACACCTTGGGGCACGTTCTGCTATAAGGTGATGCCATTTGGGCTAAAAAATGCTGGTGCTACCTATCAGAGGGCAATGACGACTCTTTTTCATGACATGATGCACAAAGAAATTGAAGTGTACGTAGATGATATGATTGCGAAGTCGCAGACAGAAGAGGAGCACCTGGTTAATTTGCAGAAGCTGTTTGACCGGTTGAGAAAGTTCAAGCTGAGGTTGAATCCGAACAAGTGTACGTTTGGGGTGAGATCAGGGAAGCTTTTAGGCTTCATTGTCAGTGAGAAAGGGATTGAGGTTGATCCAGCGAAAGTCAAAGCTATTCAAGAGATGCCTGAACCGAAAACGGAGAAGCAAGTCCGTGGGTTTTTAGGGAGATTGAACTACATTGCAAGGTTCATATCTCATCTAACAGCCACGTGCGAACCAATTTTCAAACTGCTCAGAAAGAATCAGGCGATCAAGTGGAATGATGACTGTCAGAAAGCTTTTGACAAGATTAAAGAGTATTTACAGAAACCTCCAATCCTTATACCTCCAGTTCCAGGGAGACCTCTGATAATGTACCTGTCAGTGACTGAGAACTCGATGGGGTGTGTATTGGGACAGCATGACGAGTCTGGTCGAAAAGAGCATGCCATATACTACCTTAGCAAAAAGTTTACCGACTGTGAAACAAGATATTCACTGCTCGAGAAAACTTGCTGTGCTTTGGCCTGGGCTGCTCGCCGACTGAGGCAGTATATGTTGAACCATACTACCTTATTGATTTCTAAGATGGATCCAGTGAAGTACATCTTTGAGAAACCGGCTCTCACCGGGCGCGTTGCTCGTTGGCAGATGATTCTAACAGAATATGATATTCAGTACACGTCACAAAAGGCCATCAAAGGTAGTATTCTGTCAGACTACCTCGCCGAGCAACCGATTGAAGATTATCAGCCTATGATGTTTGAATTCCCTGATGAAGACATCATGTATCTTAAGATGAAAGATTGCGAAGAGCCTCTTGTCGAGGAAGGACCGGACCCGGATGACAAATGGACACTGATGTTTGATGGGGCTGTGAATATGAACGGTAACGGTGTGGGTGCAGTATTGATCAATCCTAAAGGTGCTCATATACCTTTTTCTGCCAGATTGACGTTTGACGTCACCAACAACGAAGCTGAGTATGAGGCTTGTATCATGGGGATAGAAGAAGCCATTGATCTGAGGATCAAAACTCTTGATATATTTGGAGATTCCGCTCTAGTGGTCAATCAAGTCAATGGAGATTGGAATACGAATCAGCCGCATTTGATTCCGTATAGAGATTACACCAGAAGAATACTGACGTTCTTCAAGAAGGTGAAGTTGTATCATGTCCCCCGGGATGAGAATCAAATGGCTGATGCCTTGGCTACTTTGTCGTCAATGATCAAAGTTCATTGGTGGAATCATGTGCCACATGTTGCGGTGAATCGACTTGAGAGGCCTGCGTATGTGTTTGCAGCCGAGTCTGTTGTGATTGATGAGAAGCCGTGGTATTATGACATCAAGAACTTCCTCAAGACTCAGGAGTATCCTGAAGGTGCGTCGAAGAATGACAAGAAAACCCTGAGAAGGCTAGCTGGAAGCTTCTATTTGAATCAGGATGATGTGCTGTATAAGAGAAACTTTGACATGGTCTTGCTCAGATGCGTGGACAGACCCGAGGCGGACATGTTAATGCAGGAAGTTCATGAAGGTTCCTTCGGTACTCATGCCGGCGGACATGCAATGGCTAAGAAATTGTTGAGAGCGGGTTATTACTGGATGACTATGGAATCCGATTGTTTCAAGTATGCTCGGAAGTGCCATAAGTGTCAAATTTATGCTGATAAGGTGCATGTACCACCAAGCCCTCTGAATGTCATGAATTCGCCTTGGCCGTTTGCCATGTGGGGCATTGATATGATTGGGAAGATTGAGCCTACTGCTTCGAATGGACATCGCTTCATTTTGGTAGCGATTGACTATTTCACCAAATGGGTGGAAGCAGCTTCCTATGCTAACGTTACCAAACAAGTGGTTACCCGGTTCATCAAGAAAGAAATCATATGTCGTTATGGAGTTCCTGAGAGAATCATCACTGACAATGGTTCGAATCTCAACAACAAGATGATGAAAGAGCTTTGTAAAGATTTCAAGATTGAACATCACAATTCTTCTCCTTACAGACCGAAGATGAATGGTGCTGTGGAAGCGGCGAACAAGAATATCAAGAAAATTGTGCAGAAGATGGTCGTTACGTACAAGGATTGGCATGAGATGCTGCCTTTCGCTTTGCATGGGTACCGTACCTCAGTACGTACGTCGACCGGGGCAACCCCTTACTCCCTTGTGTATGGTATGGAAGCTGTCCTACCTGTTGAAGTGGAGATTCTTTCTCTGAGAGTTTTATTGGATGTCAAGCTGGACGAAGCCGAGTGGATTCGAACAAGGTTTAACGAGTTGAGCCTTATCGAGGAGAGACGGTTAGCAGCTGTATGTCATGGACAGTTGTATCAGAGAAGGATGAAGCGAGCCTTTGATCAGAAAGTGCACCCTCGAAGCTATCAGATAGGTGATCTAGTTTTGAAGAGGATCCTCCCTCCCGGTGCAGATAACAGGGGCAAGTGGACTCCTAATTATGAAGGTCCGTATGTTGTGAAGAAGGTCTTCTCCGGTGGAGCCTTGATGCTTACAACTATGGATGGTGAAGACTTTCCGTCTCCTGTTAACTCAGATGTAGTCAAAAAATACTTCGCATAAATTGACCCGCTGGACAAAAAGAAAAAAGAGTCCAGGCAAAAATGGGCATCCCGGCGAACCAAAAACCGAAAGAAAAGGTTCGGGCAAAAATTAGGGATAAAATGAAAAGAATTTGTACACCCGGTAAGTCGAAAACCCGTAAGGGCGGCTTAGGCAAAAATGGGTATCCCGGTGGATTGAAAACCCGAAAGGGCGATCCAGGCAAAAGAGGGATTAAAGCGAAGACTACAGTCTGAGTTGTCTGTACTTCATCGAGCTTTGTCGTCTGCCATCTCGAAAGATGTGATCCGTCCAGTCATTCTTCTCAGAAAGCAAGGAGTTGGGAGGAAAACTGATGATCTGTGAGTTATAACAGAATTGGGAAATAGTGGATGCCGTGTTCACATTGCCATTAGGATAGATTTTTCCTTTTGTGCGCAATTACCTCTTTCTAGGAATTGCTTCCCAATGTATTTGCCTCTTCAGGCACATTTTCAATCAATAAAAGTCGTTATTCAGATAAATGGCTCTTTTGTTTTTATTTTTACTGTTTCGTTTGCAAAAATGTCCGAATTTTTGATAAGCATTGCATATAAAAACATGAAGGCTAAACAATAGCTTGCAGGATGACAAAACATTTGAAAATCATTTTGAATGTTGAGGACACTTGAGCGTATCTTGTCCATGTATCCCCTGGGGGCATTTTGTTGTGCTGTTTTTCAGGTTGGCATCTGTGAGGACGTTTCCTCAGCAGATATTTTCCCCAAGCAAATTTGGAAGCTATCAGAGCTATGTTTCCCTGCGGAGACGTCTGTGGATAGTGCCTTCTATTCCCCAACAGATCTAAGGATTGCCTATCCCCAGCAGGCCTGTATTTGCCGATTTCCTCCCCGAGTGAGGCAGGTTCATTGAAATTTATCTCCAGCATTTATCCTATCTGTGGACTGAAGGATATCCCCAGCGGAGTTTACCTTTCCCCAGCAGCAGTGCTATTCTCCAACATGAGTGAGAAGTCGTTGCTCTCCCTGCAGAGTCTCCCCGCAGAGTTGGAGTACCCGATCAGTTTTGGCTCCCCAGCCGGAGCTTTTCATCATTTGTGCATTTTTGCATTTTAGTGATCATTGCATCCTCAAACTGCATAGCATTCCCATTCAATATGGAGCATTACGCCATAGAAAAATTCAAACATATGCATTCATGTGTTAACCTCACCAGACCGTATCCCCGGCAGAGGTGGATCATTTCATTCAACATCAGCACAGCAAGTCTGCTACAGTTGCTCTTGACAGCATTCAGGATTGATATCCCCACAGAGGTTTATTACCTCACCCGTTGGTGACAGAAAGTTTGTTTCTCCCCAGTGGGACCCCCAGCAAGTGGCCAACCTTGCCTTGACATATCTAAAAAAGTCGTTCTTGTGATACTGGTAAGTGTCATACTAGCACTCGCGTGTGTTTCATTTTTGGTGTCGGTAAACACCATTGTTTCGGTGTCTGTAAACATCGGGTATTCTCCCCAGTCATCAGTAAATGTCTGGTCATCATTTTTGGTGTCGGTAAACACCATTGTTTCGGTGTCTGTAAACATCGGGTATTCTCTCCAGTCATCAGTAAATGTCTGGTCATCATTTTTGGTGTCGGTAAACACCATTGTTTCGGTGTCTGTAAACATCGGGTATTCTCCCCAGTCATCAGTAAATGTCTGGTCATCATTTTTGGTGTCGGTAAACACCATTGTTTCGGTGTCTGTAAACATCGGGTTTTCTCCCCAGTCATCGGTAAATGTCTGGTCATTTTTGATGTCGGCAAACATCATCTTTCGATGTCGGTAAACATCGAGTCTTTTCTGCAGTCATCGGTAAATGTCTGATAATCCCCAGCTAGAGATCCCTAGTAGAGTCATCGGTAAATGTCCTATCTGGTTTCCAGTTGCAAATACTTGTTTTTTCCCTTAGTGAAGTGTTCCCCGGTCATCGGTAAATGTCTGGTCGTTTTTGGATGTCGGTAAACATCATCTTTCGATGTCGGTAAACATCGAGTCTCATCCCAGTCATCGGTAAATGTCTGGTCATGTTGTGTTTTCTTGTTAATAAAATCAAAATCCCCAGAAGTCGTCGGTAAACGTCTTGTCTGATTACACCACAAAGATTTTGTTCCTCCCCAAGTGGAGACGCCATCGGTAAATGGCCCCGTATGCTTCGATATCGGTAAATATTGAATGCCCAGTTTTATCCGCCATCGGTAGGTCATAACATAACATGGTCCACTGCATAACATTGCATTGTCCCCTTTGCCTCAAGTGCAAGCCAGTCAGAGGAATTAGGTCAAACTGATCAGGAGATCAGTCAATCAAGCAAGCAAGCACAATTTCCAAGGAGCCAAGGCCCTAGGGTTGGTCCAACATGTTCACGTGACTTGGGGATCCATTTGAAGTGTTTTGGTCAAGGGTTGGATGTTCAGAGGTCATCAGTCAATGCACAGTCAGTCAGAAACCCTAAAAAGTCAAACTTGGTCAACTGGTTTTGTTTTTATGATTTTGTTGGTTGGATTTGGTTTGAGAGAGCTTATTCATGTCCAAATAGGCCTCATATATCATGTCAAACACCATCATGGAAGAATTTGAAGCCAGATCAGAAATTTCCAAAAATAGAAATTGGACCTGTAATTGAAACCTGCCAAAAATGGAAAGTCTTGATCCTCAAACTTACATCATGATACAAGCTTCAAATGAATTTTTGCCCAACATGAAAGTTGAAGATCTTATTCTCCCATTTCCAAAAAGTCCAAGAACACTCAATTCCCATGTATGGTTGGCAAGTTATGATCAAATCATTTTCAGAAATTTTTGAACTTCAAAAGGCCATATCTCTCAAACCATTTGGCCAAATTTGGTGGGGTTTTTTCCAACAAGTCGCATTTGACCTCATCTTTCCAAATATGTAACCCTCATGCACCAAAACCTCATGGATCAAAATGGCATTTTTGAACCTACTTGAATTAATTTTAAGTGAGGTGAAAAAGTGAACTTTTGATTTAATCTTTTCCAACCATTTTTGCCATTCAAATATGTTCTGAAATGTTGTTTAAAACTTGTTGGAAGCCCATTTTCATGCAGTACATACACACATTACCAACTTGCTTGAAAATTGGAAAAAAGGACACTTTTTTTACCAACTCCAATTTCACTTTTTTACTAACCATCATTAGCACCATTAAACAACATATATATTCATCTTTTGTTCTGCTGAAAAAACCCTAGTAGCAGCCACCATTTTACAACAGACAAACCCTTGTTCTCTCATTCTCTCAAAACTTCATCTTTGGCCATTTTCAAAATCTGTCAAAGAAACTCAAAGAGCTTGACATTGCCTTGCCTAAAACAACATCCATACACCATTTTGAGCTTGTTTTCACCATCATTCTCCAGCTGGAAGGCCATTTCCACGACTGTTTTTCTTCAAGCATCATCAATGGCAGTCCAAGGTTGAAGCCATTCCAAGCTATTTCGAGCCAAGCTAACTTCATCATTCAACCTTAGGGAGCTTAAGGAGCATCTGTTTCACTTTAACATGGCCAAATAACAACTGTATCGACACTGCCCTTCCACTTTGGTAAAATTTCGACCTCATTGTTTCATCAAATAGATACATGCTTTAGAAAGGTCTATCCATACTGAGCTTCATGATGCTTTTGTTTTCGAAAATGGTTGGTTATTTCTGAAGTTATGTTGTTTTGAAGTTTGATGATAAAACTTGTTTGTGCTCGATTCATGATGTGTGTGATGTTCTAATGAAAAGTGATGATGGATTCGTGTTTGCCATGCCTTGATGATCATTTGTGTGTGTTCAATTGAGATTTCTGGGAAAAATTTGTTGAAGCTCGATTGAAGGTGATGAGTGTTCATACTGTATGCATAAACCCTAGGTTCACTATTGCCATGCCCAGATTTTGCTTCTTATTCACGTGTATGCATGTGCAATTTACTGTTCCTTTGGAACTGGCCAATGAGAACATTTCCCTGGCCGTGAGCAAAACGCTGCGTTTTGCTAAATGAAGTCCATAATTACAGCTTTGCCATCCGGTCCATTTAAAATCAATTTAATCCATTTATTTTTCTTATTTTTATTTCATTTGATCATCAAACTTGTAAAATTCATAATTCATTCATTTCAATTCCAAATTTCATGGGAATTTTTGCATCATCTTCATCATGATCCCTAGTTTTTTATCATTATTTTTTCTGTTTTTTTGGATGAGTAAATTTTAAATGGCATTAGGGTTTGTAGCATGTGACCAATTTTTGTACATTTTGCCAATTCAATTGTGAAATGATGATGATATATCCAATGGACCTGAAATTTTTTGTGCATAAGGTAGACTCATCCATGTTTATTTTGATGTAAAGATCATGAATTTATCTTATGTGGTTTGAGAGTTGTGAATTTTTGAAGTAGGGTGTGACAACTTGTGTCACACCATGGATGTGCAACTTCCTGATTTTTGTATCCATGCTTCTTGACCTCCAATTGACCTCAATTTTTGCATGAACCTCCTATTATGTGTCTAGTTTGTATGTGATTTTTTGTGGAATTGTTTGTGCCATTTTCCTAATTGTTTGAGATTTTTCTCCCCTGTCTAGTCAAATGTTGACTTTGTGTGACACATCTTGTCATTCCATTTGTGAAATTCTCATACTTTATTAGATGGACATGAAATTTTACATGAGATAACTAGACATCCTCATCTTTGCCATGGTTTTAGTCCCATTCATTTATCATACACCATCTCTGATTTATGATTTTTCTAAGTTGATGCATGTTTGGTTGACTTCATTGAGCATGTTCAAAATTGCTTTGACTTTCTGATTTTCATTGACTGCCTTACACTTGTCCAAATGTGATGAAATTTGACATGCTTACCATGCTATGTGTTAGGACTGATCATGATTTATTTGGTAATTTTTGGAAATGTTTGAGTTGACTTTTGATGCAAGTCTTTCTGTTGACTTCTATGTGCTCTCACTTGCCATGCTTTGACTTCTTTTGCTTATGAATTGATGATGATGCATGATATGAACATGAAACCAATTGGGTTTGTTTCTTAAATGTTTGAACTTGATTTTGATTGGGCATTGCTTGCTGTTTTGACTTTTTCATTCATTTTTGACCCTAGGCTTGTCCTAGTGGTCCTGTTACTCACTTTTGAGCTTGTGTTTTCAGGTTGACCAACAAATGACCAATGAGACCAATTCTTTTTGATTTAGCTTGCTTGATTATCATTGACTAACTTGTTTGTTTTGTAGGTGGCTTGGCTCACATGTCTTAAGCCTTATGCCTTGCACATCCATTTGCCTCTAATTAACTGTTGATGTCTGTTTCTTTTTGCTTTGTTTTGAAGTTGCATACTAACATCTGCTTGACCATTTCAGGTGCTTTTAGTTGCTCAGTTCCTTGTGAACTTTTGCTTTGCTTTGCTTGTATAAGCAATTTGCATTGAGGTATATTTCTAATCTTCATGTAGTCTGGAAGACCTGGCCTGTTACTTGGCCAGGCAACTGTCTGAAGTCCTCCTTAAGAGGCAATGTTTGTGGATGTTTAATTTTGTCCTTGCATAGAGTCAAAGACCTCCTAAGTGAAGAGGCAATTGGCAGAACCCAAGGGATATGCAACCTATCCTCTGCTATTCTGTGTGTCATCTGCTTTGCTCACACCACTGTGTTGAGGCATTGCAGATATAAACCCAAGATCTTGTACAATTGTACAGTTGAGTCAGTTTTAAATGTGTAGAAGGGTTCCCACTTTCTGAACCCACACATTCTTGTCTTAAGCTCTCCCAGGCCAGGGATAAGAGCTGTGAAGTCTTATCTTCATTCACCTTTCATCTGCTTCACCTTAGCCCCTCAATGGCAAGGTTAAGAGCACATTCACCCAGTTCCAGAGGTTTGTTTGTTGAGGTTGATATGACCCCTCGACTAAAACCTAACCCTTGTTTGAGCCACTTGCTTGTGTATAGTGTGTGCTATCTGTGCTTGTATGTTTGTTTGACTTGCTTCCTGTGCAAGTTAGGGTTAGTTTAGACTTGCTTCCTGTGCAAGTTAGGTTTTGCTTGGCTTGCTTCCTGTGCAAGTTAAGTGTGTGTGTGTGGCTTGCTTCCTGTGCAAGTCATGTTTAGGATAGGCTGGCTCCCTGTGCCAGTTAGCTAGAAACCTTAGCTTAGGGTTGATTTTGCATGATAACATCTAGGCTCGAGTCGTAGTCTCCCTAGTTGTGTCTCCCTCTGTTATCTGGTTAGGCTAGTCCTGTATCCCTCTGTAGGGGAACTACATCGCCCTGATCTTCATACCAGATGAAGTATGTAGGCAGGAGATTGAGCTGATCTCTCCGGGCGCCCTTTTTTCTTTTTGTGTGTGTTGTCTGACAATTGCTAGGCTCGAGTGCCTGACTCCTTAGCAATTTGTTGTCTGTCTGTTTGAGTGTGTGCTTGACAGTTATAGGCTCAAGTCCCCGACTCCCTATTAACTTGTTGTGTTGTTGTGTGCTTGGAAGCTGATGTAAGTCCATCGAGTGGCATTTGGGTTCCAGTGTGTGTGAGTTTAGGTTCGGATGCTGATGTAAGTCCAGTGATTGGCATTCGGGCACCACGTTTGCCTTTGTCTGTTTGTTTGTGTACGTGTCAGCCGAGCTACGAATGCTCTGATTCTTCTCTCGTCCGAGAAGATACGTATGCATAGGATGCGATATCCTAGCGAGCATGTGTCGTTTCCCCCAGTCCGAACTACTTCGACTCTGATGTCTATGCCTGATAGACTAAGTAGGCCCAGGATGCGACATCCTGCCGAGTCAGTTTCGGTCTGTTTCCTCGTGTCTCTTTCAGCCTGTGTAGATGTTTATTTGGGCAGTGTTTAGCAACCACTTTCCTTCCTATTGTGCGTGGATCCCGTCGAGTACGACGGATGCGTAGGGGTGCTAATACCTTCCCTTCGCATAACCGACTCCCGAACCCAATCTCTTTGGTCGCGAGACCATGTCTTTTCCCAGGTTTACTCTGAGCGTTTCCTTTCCCTCATTTGGGATAAATAACGCACGGTGGCGGCTCTGTTGTTCTTCATTTTCCCGCCAGTTTTTCGCGTGATGCGACAGCATGCATTTTATTGATTGAAGAAAAAAGAAGGTGGCTCAAAACCGAGCAACACACAGGAAGCAATCCCTGAAAAGAGGTGATTGCGCACAAAAGGAAAAATCTATCCTAATGGCAGTGTGAAACCGTGATCCCATCGGGTTCCAACTCGGTTACACCTCATATGTCCTCAAGACTTTTCGCACTTTCTGTCTTCTGAACAAGACGATTCCGATCGATCTCTGTCGGAGACTAGCCGAGTCATATCCAAAGCACAAATGATCATGCTGGACGCAGTTATTCGTTTCAATCCCTCTTTTGCCTGGACCGCCCTTTCGGGTTTTCAGTCCACCGGGATACCCTTTTTTGCTCAAGTCGCCCTTGTGAGGTTTTCGACTTGCCGGGTGTACAAATTCTTTTCATTTTATATCCCTAACTTTTGCTTGAACCTTTTCATTCTTTTTTCGGTTCGCCGGGATGCCCATTTTTGCCTGGACTCTTTATTCTTTTTTTTGTCCAGCGGGTCAATTTATGAGAAGTATCTTTTAACTGCGTCCGCATTCACAGGGGATGGAAAATCCGCATCATCCGTGGTCGTCAGCAACAAGGCTTTGCCAGAGAAAACCTTCTTGACCACGCACGGACCTTCAAAATTGGGTGTCCACTTACCCCACGATCGTCTCGAGAAGGAAGGATCCTTTTCAATATCAGCTTTCCCACGTGGTACGCACGAGGTCGCACTTTTCGGTCAACAACACGCTTCATTCACTGGGTACAACCGCCCCATGACAAGTAACTGTCAGCCTCTCTTCCTCAGTCAGGCTCAACGTGTCATACCGAGTCCTTATCCACTCAGCCTTCTCTAATTTCTCATACATCAGGACTCTCCACAATGGGATCTGGACCTTAGTAAGTAATACAACTTTTATCCCCTACACGAGCGAGCGCGGCGTTGCCCCAGTAGACATACGCACCGAAGATCGATACCCAGGATACAAGCTTCGTACTCAGCCACCATTGTCTTTGGTGCATTCAAATGTAATCCGGGAAGCACTAACTCATTTATATTAACCCCATCAGACATCAGAATCCGTTTGGATTCAGGGTCAGGCCCCTCCTCCGGGATCGGTTCCTCACAATCTTTCGATTTGAGCACCTCGAGATGTCCTCATCAGGGAACTCAAACTTCCTTGGTTGATAATCCTCAACGGACTGCTGGGTGAGATAATCAGACCTTACACTCCCCCTTACTGCCCTTTGGGAGACATACTGAATATCGCAAATCAATCAGAATCGTTTGCCCTCTCGCAACCCGTCCGGTCAATGCTAGCTTCTCAAACGCATACTTGATCGGACCCATCTTGGACATCCACAAAGTGGTATGAACCAACATATACTGTCTCAGTCGGCGAGCAGCCTATGCCAAAGTACAACAAGTTTCCTCGAGCAGTGAATGTATTGTTTCACAGTCGATAAACTTTTTGCTAAGGTAAATTGCATGCTCTTTTCGACAAGACTCGTCATGCTGCCTCAGTACACACCCCATAGACCCCTCGAGGGCTGTCAAGTACTGAATTAACAATCGTCTATCCATGGGACGCATCAGAATCAGAGGTTCCTGCAACTTATTCTTTTATCTTTCAATTCCCCTTGGCAATCATTATCCACCTGACCGTTTGATCTCTTTTTTCGGTTCAGGCATTTCTGGTACTGTTTTTTCCTTTTGCTTTTCTTTCTTTTTTCTTTTCCTTCTTTTTTCTTTTCTTTCTCTCTTTTTTTTTTTAACAGGATCGACCTCAATTCCTCTTATCCGCTCACAATAAACCTCAGCAGTTTACCGGACAGCACTCCACAAGTGCACTGATTCGGACTCAACCTCAGTCTGAGTTGTCTCGATCCGGTCGAACAACTTGGCCAGATCCACCAGATGCCCCTTTTCTGTTTAAGACTTTGCTATCATGTCATCAACATAGCATTCGATTTCATGATGAATCATATCATAAAACAAAGTCACTCTGATACGTGGCACCGACATTCTGCTTCACTAGAGGACAGTCTTCTCTCAATGGTAGCTTGTGCACAACGACATCGGGATCCGACCCTGGCATATCCTGATACGACCAGGCGAAGGTATCCACATGCTCTTTTAGCAGTGCTACCATTCTGCTCTTGACATTTGTCTCTGAAGCGGCCCTAACTTTCACTTCCTTTCTGACCTCGGCGGTACCTGGAATAACAATCTTGAATCGCTCCTCGTGCGGTTGAATCACCTTCTCCTCTTGTCTTAACAACCTGGCTAATCTTCCAGCAGATCACAATCTTCTTTGCCTTCTTCTTTGGCATGATAGAGCGGATCGTCGAAGACATACAGAGGTGTAACCGAATTGTTACCAATGAGATCAGGAGGATAGTCACTTTTGAGGTCGGAACCAACAAAAGGAAAAATGAAAATAAACATTGCCATTTTATTTTTTTAAACTGCAAAAATAAATGAAAGACAGGGAACACCGCTTTTTAATCACAAAAACATCCATTTATTACTGATGCAAACTGTTGCAAAATGAAACACATGAGATGGCCCTTACAATGGACCATTACGTTTCGGGCAAAACGTATGGCTTTCATGCAAACAGAATTGAAAAACAGAAATACTACTCTTCAGGATGAGCGACAATGGCGATCTTTGAGGCCTTCCAGTTCCCTGGTACGCACGATTTTATCCACGACTCAAGCTCGCGGTCACGGTCAATCTCTTCACCCACTGTACAGGTGTGACCAGGATCCAGCATTCCTGCACTGATGAATGTGAACGGTGGACGACGTCCTCTGTTTTGTCTAGACGACTCTTGATCTGGCTGATAGTTGACCCCGAACATATCCGCTTTCACCACAATGTCTATGATCCTTCCCCAGCCTTGGGCCTCTCTGTTCTTCACCACTTCCAGGGCTTGTTTATAAGAAGAAATGGACAGCTTCTTCTCTTTCTCAGCTAGAATGGCATCCTCTACCTTGACGGTTTCAACTGCCTGACTTGGTGTTTCAAATTTTCCACCGTCCATTTCTACTTCCATCATTCTCTGGATCTTGTCCCCCATCACTACACACCCCTTTGTGGCGACAGTCGCACAACAGTTATCAACACTAGTGAATGCTCCATCCTTCATCAGATGTTTTGGGACCACAGACACGGGATTTTTTAGCTGATCCCCATTAATCACCTCTATTCCTTTCTTGTCCTTTGACATAATTTTCACTTTTACAGGACCCTGCCTGGGTACGGGGTTAACATCCTCATTCATTATCTGTGCCAAGCTGATGGCCTTGGAATCTACCATGTCCTGGATGACATGTTTAAAAGCTCTACAACCCTCAATGTTGTGTCCGGGTGTCCCAGAATGAAACTCGCACCTGGCATTCTCATCATAGTTTGCAGGCCTCCGATGCGATTCTACAGGAATCAATATCCTTGGCCGGACTAACCCCAGATCCCTCAACCTTTTGAATAGAAGGGTATAAGTCACAGGTGGCTCATCAAACTGACGATCCATCTTCCCCTTCTTCGCTTGACTCTTAGCTTTCGGTGCTTTCTGTTGAGGTGGTGGTTGTTGCTGTTGTACAGGTGGATTACCAGCAGGAGTGGTTACAGTGGCAGCATAAGGGTGGTAACGATCCTTACCGTGTTCTTTCTTGGCCTGCACCCCACTTGATTCAACCTCCTTTTTGAGCTGACCACTGCCAGAGAGCTTCTTTACTACAGTGCCAGAGGATTTGTTTACTTCGGATGACGGAGCCTTTCCCTGAACTTTCTCCTTTATCATCCAGCCTTCAATCCTTTCCAACCTCTCCGCCATTGCTTTCTGTCCCAAGGCAAGCCCTTGCACTACTTTGAACAACTCCCTCACCATCTCTTTCAATTCGAGAATGTCGGCGTTGGGTGGATCCATCAGCTTGGATTTGTTGGGTCTGACTGGATATCTGAACGGAAGAGCTATGCGCACCGGTTGAATACTGACACCTACAAAACAACAAACAGGTTAATATGACTCACACATGCAATGTCTATCCGTACTAGGAATATTTGGTCCTTTGATTCTGGTTTCATTGAGACGGATAATATTTTAACAATAACATTCTGACATCAGGATATCCCTCGACCAGAACCTTAATAAAAAATAATGGACCCTGAATACGGATAGACATGAGTTGAATACAGATGAATGCGAAATGGGAATGATGCAAATGCATGAATGCGGGTCACTGTGCCACCAAGTCATCTGAAGACCCATTAAGTCTCTGAACCAGTTGTAACACCTCAAAATTTGCCCTCCTCTCTTGGGACTAGCTTAACATATTGCATATCATTTTTAGGTCATTAGGCATTGCATATTGCATATCATGTGGTTACATTGTGTAAGCCATTCTCCCCAAGTCTTGATCAGAAGAAAGGAGGTCATGTGCAAGCTAGGGTTTCATTGGACTGGTCATTAATCATCTGAGGGTGTGGAGGTCCGAATTAGGGTTTTGTGGTTCTCAAGGAGATTGGTCTTCATCTTGATTGAAAGGATACATCATCATCATGGTCTTATCAAGTGTTTGATCAAGATACCTTGAGATTAGGGTTTTGACCATTGGTCAACCCTAATCAATTGCATTGGGCCAATCAGGGCATGGCTAGGAGATGGGGTCTATGATGGATATGGGGATCATTTCATGATTGTATTGAGCTTATGGAGGCTAGGGTTTCACCCTTGAGCCATTTCATCAGAGAATTGGAGCTCAGATTGATTAGTGCATTGCCAAATTCATCTATCAGTTGAAAAGTCAACTGTGGTCAACTGTGCTTGATTTTATGGATTTGGAGGTGGGAGAGAGTTGGATACACTTCATTCATGTTAAAACAAGTGTTATTTGACATTGCAAAGCGCAAGAATGAAGAAAATAAAGTCAGGACAAAAATTGCCAAAAATAGAAAGTGACTTGTAATGGAAGTTTCCAAAAATGGAAAGTTTTTGACCACAAAATTACATGTCCAAAGAAGCTTCAAATGAAAATTTGTTCAACATGAAAGTTGTAGATCTTGTTCTCACCTTTCCAAAAAGTCCAAGAACTTGAAAATCCCATGTATGGTTGGCAAGTTATGGTCCATTCAATTTCAAAAATGACCCATAATCAAGGTGGCATAACTTTCACATGGAGTGTCCAAAATGAGTGATCTTTTTATGAGCAAACTCCATTTAACATGTACTTTCATGGTGCATAATCAAAATTCTTCAAAAATGGTCACTGCAAAAGGTCAATTTTCAAGTGCACTAATTAGAATCCAAGGGCAAAATGGTCCAACTTGAGAAATAATGGGAATTTTGGAATGGGAGTTTTTGCAACACATCACATATGCCAATTAGAAGTGGTTTGAACTGTCATAAGTTTCCAAGGTGCAATATTTGGCAAGGCTACTTTTGAACTTGCACTTAAAGTACAAATTTGGCATGACATGTTGAAAATGAGAAATACAATGCCAATTGCCATGGGATCAAAGCCAACACATTCCAAATGGCATTTAGGAGATGTATGAGCTGTCATATTGCTGTCATGAGGCCTAATGTGAAATGACATTTTTGCCCTTGCACTTGAAAATGACATTACACTAATCAAATGCATTTTTTGCTAATTAGTGATTAAGTGAGTGATTAGAATGGAGTATTTAATCATAATTGTAACAGAATGCAAATCACAATTGCAATTTTCAAGATCCATAACTAACTTTCCCTCCAAAAGTGCAAAACTCTTCAATCTTCATCAAACTTCTCTTGATCCAAACTTCTTCAATTCTCAATCATTTTGCGAAATTCCTTTTGCTTCATTTCCATAGATCCTTAGCTTCAACTGTTTTGGTGATTTGGAGCAAGAAGGCATTGGATTCGTGACTGTTCACATCATGCTCAACAATGGAGTTTGGAGATTTCTCACAATTGGAGCGATCCTGAGCTAAAGTGTGAGTTCCAATCAACTTCCTAAAGCTTCATCTCCATCTGTTTTTGGTAATTGCGCGCAAGAACTCAAAGAACAACCACTGCCATCACTTTAAGGTTAGTTTTCGAATCTCATGGTTTCTTGAATTGTGGTATGCGTAGTGTAGTGCCTTCAACGTAGAACAACATGATGCTCTTAGTTTTTGGAATGATTAACTGTAGAAGAAGATATTGTGATTTGAACTTTTGATGTCAAACCTTTAACCGCTCGATCCGTCTAGCATAGTGAGAATTAGGCAAAATAGTTAGCATATTCTTGATGTACATTGAGAGACGAAGAGAATGGTGTATCGCTTGATCATTTTGGTGCGAAAAAGTTCCTGACCAAATCTGGAGTTTGAATGAAGAACACGTGAGGAAGAACGATGAAATCTGGAAATATTTTGATGTTTGATCCGTTTTGTTCACCTTGCCTTTCAAAAATGTGTTTAGCGCCTTCGTGAACCAACCAGGATGCGCCACTGTGTATTTACCAAACGACGCCGTTTTTGCTATTGTTTTAAAAATTACAAAACTGCCATTGCAGTATTTATTTAATTATTATTTCATTTTTTATTTTCTCTTGTTATTCCATTTGGTTACATGAACTTCAAAAATTCCTATAGGCTTCATTTTTCATCCAATTTTAGTGAGATTTTTTTGCCATGCTCATGAGAATGTGTAGAATTTTATGATGATTTTTTTGAAATTTTTGCACGTGTGGAAATTTAATTGGCCTATTGATTTTGTTCATGTGTCCATTTTGTGTATGTTTCACCAAAACCATCATGAAATACTCATACTTGTAAAGAAATGAATGAAACTTTTTGTGCTTATTCTGGACATGTTGATGGTGATTTTCATGTAGAGTTTGTGATTTTTGGATACTTGGTGATGGAGATATGATTTTTTGAAGTAAGGTGTGACAATTTGCGTCACACCAAGCTAGGTCAACTTTCTGATTTTATTTGCATGGCCTAGGATTGTTTGATTGAGCTAATTTTTTGTGTGGATGATTATTGATATGTCAAGATAACATGTGAATTTTGCTGGGATTTTTGGTTGCATTTTCAAATTGATTGATAATTTTCTTCTCTGTTGGTTCATTTTGCAACATTGTGTGACATATGTTTGTATTTCTTTTGTGAATTTCTCATATGGTATTGGATGAAGATGAAATTTGACATGAGCGTTCTAGACACATTATAGGACATCATGGTTTTGATCCCATTCATTTCTAATATGTTGTCACTGTTTTATGATTTATTGAAGTGGATGCTTGTGTGGATGTCTTGAATTGGCTTGCATAATTGTGTCTGGATTTCTTGATTTTCATTGACCTACTTTCGTTTGTCCAATTGAGCTGAAAATTGACATGCTATACATTGAATATGTCCTGTTTAGGTGTGAATTTTTGTGGAATTAATTGAATTGTTTTTGTATGCTTTTGAGTGAGATACTTCTGTTTGGTCTTTTGGAGTTGCAAATTGCATGATTGATGTTAAATTGTGCATGAAATGATAATGGTGAATGGTATGAGCATGAGACCAATTGCATTTGCTTTTAATTTGTTTGAATGTGATTTTGGTTTGTTTGTACTTGCTGTTTAGAGCTTTTTATCCCTTTTGGACCCTAGGCTTGGCCTAGTGGTCTTGTTTCTCACATTTGGTTTGGATTTTCAGGATGAAATGCATAATGCTTAAGGGGTTTGCTTCAAGGCAATTTGAATTGAGTTTGGTTGATGTTTATCCACTAACATGACTTTGTTTTGTAGGGATAGATGTTTGAGTTTAGGCTCATGGCTTGCACTTATGTGCATTAACTTGTGTTGTCTGTACAGATTAACTGATTAACATTTGCTGTTTATTGTTGGTTTGTCTGAGTACTGATGATACTTGATTGATTTCAGGTATATTTAGTCGCTTACAGTTCTTTAAGAACTTGCTTGCGGCTGCTTGGTTTTTAAACCAATTGAGGTAGACTCTCTATACTTCATGTAGTCTGGAAGACTTGGCCTGTTACTTGGCCAGGCAACTGTCTGAAGTCCTCCTTAAGAGGCGATGTCTGTGATTGTTTACTTTTGTGCCAAGCAGGTAAAGACCTCTATGAGGCAATTGGCGGATCATAGGGATATGCAATCTATCCCCCGCTATTCTGTTGAGTCGTTCCTCTGCTCACACCACTGTGTTGATGCATTGGGACACAAACCCAAGATCTTGTGCTGTTGCACAATCGAGTCAGAGTCTTGAGCGTAGAAGGGTCCCTCCATTCTGGACCTACGCTCCTTTGTCTGAAGCTCTCCCTGGTCAGGGATAAGAGCTGTGAAGTCTAATCTTCACTCACCTTTCGTCTGCTTCACCTTAGCCCCGCAATGGCAAGGTTAAGAGCGAATACTACCCATGTACAGATGACTTGCTTCGGCAGTCAAACCCATTGTTTGAGCCCCACTTGATTGGCTATAGTGTGTGCTATGTGAATATTTGTTTGAAATGCTTGTTTTGATTGATTGATGCTTGTATGCTTGCTTTCTTCCTGGATAGGATTAGCTTGCTGTTGCGCAAGTAGGTAGAAACCACAACGTAGGGCAATGATGCATGATAACACTAGGCTCGAGTACAGCTCCCTGGTAGTGTGTCTCCCCTTGGTTTCTGGCTAGAATTTCTTTCCCTTTCAGGGGAACTACATCGCCCTGATCCTCGTTCCAGACGAGGTATGTAGGCAGGAGACCGTGCGAGGTCTCTCCGGGCACTTTTTTTCTTTTTGTGTGCGTTTGCTTGTTATCTGCTTGTGTGTCAGGATATGGACGTAAGCCCAGCGATTGGCTGTACGTATCCTGATTGTGTTTGTTTGGTTCGGAAGCTGACGTAATTCCATCGAGTGGTTGTCGGGTTCCAGGTTTGCCTGTGGGTGTGTGTGTCTTGTTTGGCGTGCGTGAGCCGAACTACGGCAGCTCTGATTCTCGTTCCAGACGAGATACGTAGGCATAGGATGCGACGTCCTATCGAGCTCTCTTCCTCTTAACCCTACCTGTGTTGTCTTCGGTGTGTGTGTGTGTGGTGTTTAGCAACCTTTTCTTTTCTTAGAACGTGGATCCCGTCGAGTACGACGGACGTGAGGGGTGCTAATACCTTCCCCTTGCGTAACCGACTCCCTTACCCTTTCTCTTTGGTCGCGAGACCATGCTTTTTCCAGGTTTCTCTGAGCGTTTCCTTTCCCTATCTTGGGATAAATAACGCGCAGTGGCGGCTCTGTGTGTTTTTTTTATTTCAGCTCGCTGGTTGTTTTTCGCGGATGCGACAGCTGGCGACTCTGCTGGGGATGTCTCGGATGTTGACCTGTGCTGGTCCATCTTCCCTAAGCGAGTCTCTCCTAGCGTTCTAGATTAGTTTAGGTTGCTTGTGTTGTGTCATTTATTGCATTTATTATTCTGACCATATATATTTGCATAAATATTTGCATGCATCATACTATCATGTTGCCGTCCTCTGTACAGGTGGTTCCTCTGTTTGGGGGGGGGGGTGTTCTGAGTGGGGCTAAAACCCAGGCCCGAGTATACACCTAGGATTAGTGTGGTTTCATGTTGCCTCCTTCATGTTAGGTCACTACTAGAATAAGTCATTTTAGCCTCCTAGTTTAGAGTCGGCCACCGACACGGACACTATTAGTGTCGGCTAAGCCTACACTAACGGACTCTATCTACGTACATCATTTAAGACAAGTTATTTTTTTTATCAGTGTCGGCAAAACCGACACTACTTGTTATGTTAACTTTGAAGAATGTTTGATTAATTTATTTAGAGTCGGTGTGACCGACTCTATCTAGTAGCATTATTTTTTAATTAGTATTTATTTACTTAGAGTCCGCGTAGCCGACGCTATTATTATAACATATAATTTTTCCATTTATTTATCTATAATATGTATATATATTTAAGGTTTAAGTATTTTATTTATTAATTAGAGTCCGCTTGGCGGACGCTATGGAATTTTCTATTTCTGACCAAAAATTGCGCGACAGCTTATTTCCCTCTTTCCTTTTCCCTCGTCATTTTTCACTCTCCCTCCATTTCATTTCACAACACGAAAACCCTAATTCCATGCTAAATCGTGAATCCGTTTTTTCCCAATTTCGTGAACCGATTCGTGAATCCCTAATCCGTGAATCCATTGAAGAATCCCTAATTCAAAATCCCTCGTTAAAGGGTTTCTGAATCATCAAAGGTAATGCATATTCATCTCAAGTGATTTCCATGGAGTTTTGGTTTAATGAGTATGAGATAGTCATATGTTTTATGTTTTCTGAATGTAGGTTTTCCAGAACTATCGGCTTTGTGGATGCTGGAATCAACTTTTCTTTGCAAGTTTAGTATTGTTTCCAAATATGTTTAAAGTCTCCTTTAAGTCTGAAACTACAAAAATCAAATTATTTGCTAATTGGTTTTCTGAATGTAGGTTTTCAAGAATGCTCATCTTACTTAGTGGAGGCAGTAAGCAGTTGTTGAATGCAAGTTAATTTGGAACCGAAGCACTATATCATCCGGGATTTTGCAAAGACAACTCTTTCTCAAGGTTAGTCATCCCTATGTTAATTTGGAACCAGACTGAACTGTTAGTGTTTGCAATAGTTAGTGTTTGCATCAGTTAGTATTTCTCAAGGTTGAGAATTATTTATGAATTGATTTTGTGGTTATGAGGAGGCTATGGAATTTCCTAAGTTCTGCTTAATTATTTCTTATGGGGTCAAACTAAAAGAGCTGAAAAAGTTTGTGCTGGTTTAGATTTGTTTTTGTGGAACCAAGGTTTCTGGTATGTTGATGATATTGATGCATGTTTTCATCCTTCCTCTTATCTTAAATGTCCTTCATGTGGTTCTCTTGATGATGTTGCCTCCGAGTAATTTCCAGTTGTTGCATTGTGTATTGATGATGCGACTGCTTGAGTGCTTTATAGATGAACTCATATCTGTAGTTTAGTTTCCCTTTTGTTGCTTGATGTATGTCCTCTAATGCTCTAGATTGTCCTGTTCTTGATGAGATATTTGCTGTTGAGCCTTCCTTGCTTCAGGCTGAAGGTGATGTTTTCATTGTGCCACCTGATTTGGCTGTTGTGCTTCTTGAATTATCTGATGTGCCTGCATTCCATAACTGAATTATCTGCTTCTTGAATTATCCTGTTCTTGATTATCTGGCTGTTGTGACCTGATTATTAGTGCTTATTTTCTAACTGTTGTTGATGTGTCTTAGTTAGTGCTTTGCTTGCTTCTAGTGACTGCAATTGAGAAGTGTTCCTTTGTTCTGTCTTGTGTTGTTGTCCTGTTGTGCATTCCACGAATTCGCGATATAGGGTTCGAAGAGGTTAGAATGGTGATTTATGTTAGAACGTTCGAAGAAGCCGCAAAGTTATGAGAGAGTGAGGTTATAGTCATTTTTCAATTCTGTTTGCAGGTGATTTGCTTGAGAAGTTTGTTGGGAAAAGTTGTTAGGTAACGGTTTAGAATTTGTTGTGAAATTCGGTTAGTTGATTTTGGTCATGAGAGAATGATGGTTCTGTTAGTTGGTTCCGTTAGTTGTGAAGAGTGAAGGTTCAGTTCTGTTATAGGTTGGGAAGAGGAGTTTTGAAGTTTGTTATTTTCGGAGCGGTTGTTGAAGAAACCTGGAAGTTAGAAGTTGGTTAGTGAGGTTCAGTTTCTATTAACAAAGTTAGTTATTAGTGAAAGTGGGATGCTTTCAAAACCGTGCGTCTCATTGACATTCATACGAAAATAGCAATAAGTCAGTGTGGTTTACAAACCTGTGGAGAAACCAATAGGAACTAACTGAATTAATATTACTAATACCAAAATTCAATTACAGTGGTTTTAACGGAAATGTACAAGAAATCCAAGTGTATTCTAACTGACTTGCTAATTAACATGCCGCATCATACATTGACAAGCTTTTAACGACAATATAACCGGAATTTCAAGCATTTCACATAAGCAAATTAACAAATAAAAAAACAAACATAGACTAACAGGGAGAATAATTACTAATAATTTTTTAATAACAGGAAGTCACTAACCCAATCATTTCAATAACAGTTCCAAATTTCCACTTAACTGTTTCTTAGTGTCCTAACAGGAATTTTAACAAATTAACATCCTCACAGTCTTTTTTTACTAACTGAAATTAACCTGCATAACTACATTCACATAAAACAAGGAGGGAAAATTTTACAATTTTCATTTCAGTTACATTCCACTTAAATCTCAATTTCGATTCAACTAACTTTTGAATTTCTAAACTAATTGAATTTACAATGGAATTTAATTTCAAAACAGAATTTGAGTTAAACATTTCACTCACCAAATTCACCTCTAACAGATTTTATAACTTCTCATAACAGATCCTAACTAACTAATAACCTCTAACAGAAACAAAATTGCTGCACAGTTTATGTTATGAACTTCTTAGCTAATTAAGTGTTAGGAAATTAATTAGTTGAATGTGTTATTACTTATTAGTAATGTCAACTGTGAACTATTGTTGAAAGTCTAATAGTTTGCTTCTGTTAATGTTAATGTTGAGTTGTTATGACTTAAATGAAACCATGATATGCTTTTATTGTGGACTGCTATTAGCGAACTGTTTGGTGATTACTGAATTTCTGTTAGGATGGAGTTAAGTTTCTATTAGATTTCTTACTTGAGTTAAGTCTGCTATCAGTTAGTAGGTTGTTTTGAATTCTGTTATGACTGTTAATGTTTGTTAAATTTCGGTTAAGTGAAAATTGTGAGAGTTAATTAGTTAGGAAAACAGAATTGAAAAATGACTATAACCTCACTCTCTCATAACTTTGCGGCTTCTTCGAACGTTCTAACATAAATCACCATTCTAACCTCTTCGAACCCTATATCGCGAATTCGTGGAATTGTGAACCCTACAAATTTTTGAACTTTATTTTGATTTCGAACACGCATTGGCTATGTTGTGTTTTTCTCTTTTCGGTTTCCCTTGGATTGCGAATTGGTTATGTTGTAAATGAAATTCTAGCATCGGGATATAACCTTTCACCTTTGTGGCATTTGATTCGCATAGATTTTGTTTATATTTCGAATTAAGTTCTATTCTGTTGTTGTGATCACTGTCCCAGTGTTGTGTTTTTTTTTCTGGTTTCGAGGCGGTTGCTTTGTGTATCGGCTAGCTTATGCGTTTTGGTTGCGTATGTTTGTAGGTAGAAGTTTTGTTTTGGTTTGTATGTTGATTTGTGTTGGCATGGTAATAATTTGGTACTACTGTACATGACAGTCTATATAGTGACTACATACTGCAAGTTGTTAGTTATTTCCATTAACATGTAGTTTTGGTTCGGTTTACATTAAAAAATAAACTAAGAATTAAGGCTTACATTGTTTTAGTTAGATTTCAGGAAGTGAGTACAATAGCTTATTGGATTTGTTAAAATATACAGCAGTTTAATAAATTTATAAATCTGTGCAGCAATTTTGTTTACGGTCTGAAATAATAATGTACAATAGTATTAAAATTTGGTATGTTCGTCATGTTTAATTTTTGAACCACTGAAAATAAAATAAAAATCCCTTGGAATGCATGTATTCTATTCTCTCCTAATACCCATTAGGAAGTTATCTGATTTTCTCCTAATACCCATTAGGAACTTATCAGCCATTCATTTTTGTCTAATATATGTTTTAATTTTCAGTGGTTGACGAGTTAATTGTTTGCCTTATAGAAAATGGATCGTACTTGGATGTACGACAGAGTATATTCCAATAGACACGGATTGAAAGAAGAGTATGTTCGCGGGGTTAAAGACTTCGTAAAGAGGGCTTTGAAACAACCTATTTGTAAATCTGAGGGAGGGATAAGGTGTCCGTGTATAAATTGCAAGTGTCTCAAGATAAGAACACCAACTAATGTTAGACTTCACTTGTATCGAGATGGATTTCAACCAGACTATTGGATTTGGACTCAACATGGAGAAGTAGAGCTCAATGTTAATACAAGGAATGATTCAAATAGTAGTGAGCATGTGCATCATGATGACCAAATTGAGGCAATGAATCAGATGGTGTATGATGCTTTTAGGCCTTATGGAGTATTCTCTCACGTGAATGATAACATAGAAGTTGAGGAATATACGGAGGATGAGTTTCCCAACGAAGATGCCAAACGATTTTATGACAAGTTGATATCTTTCAACAAGCCCATTTATGAGGGAGCTACCCAATCAATATTATCAATATCTACTCAACTTCTTGAAATTAGGTCTAATTGGCATGTACCACAAAAAGGTTTAGATTTTGTTGCACAAATGCTTAAAAGTGTATGTCCAGTTCAAAAATGCTTGCCCGATAACTATTACCAAGCAACACAGTTGGTATCTAAGTTAGGGCTAAAGGTTGAGAAGATTGATTGTTGTAAGAATGGTTGTATGTTATATTACAAGGATGATAGCAATCTATCAGAGTGCAAATTTTGTAATGCTCCTAGGTTCATTCCTCGCAAGACTGGCATGGGAAAGTACAAAGATATCCCAGTGAAGAGAATGTTCTACTTCCCAATCATTCCCAGATTACAAAGATTGTATGCATCAACTGAGTCGGCAAGTGAAATGAGATGGCATCACATGAACAAAAATAGTTCCAACATCCTTCGCCACCCGTCAGATGGAAAAGCATGGAAACATTTTGATAGTGTATATCCTGACTTTTCTAGGGAACCCAGAAATGTAAGGTTGGGTCTGTGTTCAGATGGTTTTACTCCTTACATTCAAGCGTCTGCTTCTCCATACTCATGTTGGCCAATAATAGTTACTCCGTATAATCTCCCCCCTGAAATGTGCATGACCAAACCATACTTGTTTTTGGCATGCCTCATACCCGGACCTAAAAACCCTAAATTAAAGATAGATGTCTACTTGCAACCATTGATTGATGATCTACATCGATTGTGGTCCAATGGAATATTGACCTATGATATATCTACAAAACAAAACTTCATCATGAAAGCCTGCTTGATGTGGACAATTAATGATTTTCCAGCCTATGGTATGTTATCTGGATGGGGAACACAAGGTAAATTGGCATGCCCTCATTGTATGGAACACACTGATGCTTTCACCTTGAAAAGTGGCCATAAGAATTCCTGGTTTGACTGTCATCGTCGTTTCTTGCCATCTAATCACTCCTTCAGAAGGAGTAAAAGAAGTTTCCTAAAAAATAGGGTTGTGACCAATGAGCCACCTCCCATTTCCACAGGGAAAGATATATGGGCGGTAATAAGTAATTTTCCAAAAGTTACTGAAATTGGATGGGAGGCGAAATGGAAAGAATTCGAAGGGTATGGAGTGGATCACAATTGGAAAAAGCGAAGTATTTTTTGGGATCTCCCATATTGGAAGGATAATTTGTTAAGGCATAACCTCGATGTGATGCACATAGAAAAAAACGTCTTCGATAATATATTTAATACTGTCATGAATGTTAAGGATAAAACAAAGGATAATGAAAAGGCAAGAGAAGACTTGGCTAAATTATGCTTTCGCGGGGACTTGGAGCTCCAACCCTTAGAAAACGGAAAGAATGGTAAACCAAAGGCTAGTTACACTCTAACCAAATCTGAAGCCAAGTTGGTTTGTAAATGGCTTAAGGAATTGAGAATGCCAGATGGCTATGCTTCAAACCTCAGTAGGTGTGCCAATGTAGAAAAGGGTACGGTGCATGGGATGAAGAGCCATGATTGTCATGTTTTCATGGAATGTTTACTCCCAATTGCATTCCATTCATTGCCAGATTTGGTTTGGAAACCATTAACTGAGCTAAGTCGATTCTTTAAAGATCTTTGTTGCAATACATTGAGGATGGACGACTTAATTAAGTTGGATGAGAATATTCCAATTATCATATGCAAGTTGGAAAGGATTTTTCCACCAGGTTTCTTTGACTCAATGGAGCATCTTCCAATCCATCTTGCCAAAGAAGCAATTCTAGGTGGTCCAGTACAGTACCGATGGATGTATCCATTCGAAAGGTAATTGTTGTGGTTGATTTTATTAAGTTATTGCATGTTTATCATAAATTAATAAACGTGGAATGATTGAATGTGCAGATTTATTGGAGTCTCAAAGAGGGCAGTGACAAATAAGGCTAGAGTTGAAGGTTCCATATGCAGTGATTATATACATCGCGAGACAAATTACTTTTGCTCTCATTATTTCAACTCTTTCCGTTTGTTGCCAACCATAAATCTTAGTAACAAACCTCATTTAGACAATGATGACATTCTACCTACAATGTCCATTCTACAAAGTGGCGGTCGACCAAGTGGGAAGTCACGAAAATATTTTCTATCTGATAAGGAATGGAAGTCTTCACATGTGCATGTCTTGATAAATTATGATGAGGTTAAACCATATCTTGAGTAAGTGTGCATCATAATATATTCAATCAAATTATTGATGCATATCATAATAGATATTTACTTATGAATCGTGTGATTTATTTCAGCATATTCTTAGAGAACCACTCTCTAGATATAGAAGATTCATCTGGGCGCATACATATAGAGTTTCCCATATGGCTGAAGAAATATGTAAATAAGGAGACAAATGGAGTTACTAACCAAGATATAATTGCCTTGTCTCGCAGTCCTGCATCAATGGCCATATCATGGAACATGTATTTTATCAATGGGTACAAGTTTCATACTGAAGAATGGAGCAAAGGTAGAAAAACTAGCAATTGTGGTGTGCACGTGAAAGGTCTTGCAGAAGGAGGAAATACTGATTTTTATGGAATAATCAAACATATCTTTGAGCTAGATTACTTTGGTCTGAAGCATAAGATTCCAGTTTTTTATTGTGAATGGTTTGATCCAACAAGGAATACGGGCACAAAGGTTCACCCACAATATAAAACTGTGGATATTAAGATGGATAAACGTTATCGTCCTTATGATCCTTTCATCCTTGCGCAAAATGCAAGACAAGTGTATTATGTCCCATATCCAAAAATGTGTAGAGATATGCGTGGATGGTGTGCGGCAATCACCACAAAACCAAGGGGTCGCGTAGAGATTGACAACATAGAGGATGAAGTACCTTATCAATCTGATGGGATGTTACCGGCGCTACCCAATGTAGAAATTGAAGCAATATCTTGTTTGCGTGACATGTCACAATTAGATGTGTTTGAAGAGATTTTTGATTGCTCTACTAGTGAAGCAGATAGAGGGCATTGATGAAGATAAATTAAGTCGCTGTGCATTTATCTTTTCCCTGTAGAGAACTTTTTCTTTGTTTACCCCTCCTTTGTTAGCAGCATTCCTTTGTATTTGAAATGGCTCCATTTCTAATATCCTTGAATTACTTGATGCTTAGGCAGATATTTGCATCCTTGAATTACTCAACACTTTTTTTGATATTGGTGAACCTGAAAATACTGGTATGTATGATATGATTACAGGGTTTCTATAATGGAATATTTGAACACTGTAGATTTCCTTGATTAATTGATTTTCTGATGACTTGTGAGTACTTTCTATTTTGTCCTTTTTCGGTTGCATTTCTGTTTCCCACTTTGCAACCTTTTCCTTCAATCAGATGCAGGTAGGATATCGTACTAAACTTTTCATTTTGATATATCATTGTAACTTGATGCTGCCAAGTATAGACTGTTAAATTACATTTGCGAGGAATTATTTTATATTATCATATCCACTGTTGTGTAAATGTATCTTATGCATTCTTTCCAACATGATAGTTTTCACGCTCCTTTGTTGCATCTTCCAAAATGTCTATGGTATCTTCTATGTAGTTCTATGCACATACCCAAGATATTTTGCAGGATGTGTGCTTTTTGTTGTATTCAGAAGTGATGCTTTCACAATTGATGAAATAATTTGCAGTGACTTTACTATGCATTTGTTGAACTAAAATTAATTTAATATTATACTCGCCACATCTTTTCTTTTACTTTTAATTTTATCAGAAACTGCATTTGATAATGTTATGATACTGTTAAGAGTGTGAGACTGACTAATCCTTTTATTTTTATGACAACAGATGACTAAAAGAGGTGGAAAAGCTAAGGTATTAGCACCAGGAAAACTTCAAGAAGAACGAAATCGCATAATTAACAAGAAGCATATCGTTAGGAAACCTGCTCAAACAACATTGTCTATGCAGGATGCATCATCGGCACCAACACCAGCTCAGGCAGCACCGTCCGTGCAGGTTGCATCGTCGATGCCGACATCAGCTTCGAAAAAATCATCTGTGCAGGCTGCATCGTCGATGCTAACACCAGCTCAGGAAGCATCGTCCGTGCAGGTTGCATCATCAATGCCAACATCAGCTTCTAAAAAATCGTGTGTGCAGGCTGCATCGTTGATGCCAACACCAGCTCAGGCAGCATCGTCCGTGCAGGCTGCATCGTCGATGCCAACACCAGCTCAGGCAGCATCGTCTGTGCATGCTGCATCGTCGATGCCAACACCAGCTCCAACTGTAGTACCTGTTCATGCCACTACCTCTGAGAAATTCAGTTTTATGCCTACTCCAACTTTAAGCCATCAAACAATGGCTGGCCCTCAAAGTATAAACCTTCAAACAATGGCTAGCCCTTCAAATTTGGCAGAGGAGGAAGATGTGGATGCTGATGAGGATGAGGCGGTGGGTCAAGAAACTATTACCCCTCTTGTGCCAACAATAGATGAGAATGGGAAAGTTATTATAAAACCATCTGGTACTGGGTAAGTCATATATATTCTCATAATTTAATAATTTAGTAGTTTTATTATTGTATTTTGTCTAAAATATATATAACTTGTTAAGAAAGTTGAGAATATTACTATCCATATGATTCTTAATAATTTAGTAGTTTTATTATTGTATTTTATAGGCTAGTTCCTGCCAAAGAAGTTGCTGGTGCCATTAATTATGCGATACGCAAACAATTTTATAAACCTATACATCATTGGTCTGCACTCGATCCTGATACGAAAGCTGATTGGTTTAAGTTGTTTGGAGTAAGTATTTATTGACTTTTGTCACTTAAGTTGATCAAATTATATTTAAAAAAGTAACTAATTGGTTATTAATATTAATTATGTGATTTTAATTATTTTTAGGAGAAGGTTTCGTGGGATCCTTTCGATCATGCATTTGTCTATAGTGCATTTGAAAAAAAAGGAAGAAAACGATTAAACGACATGTTGGGGAAGGCGAGGAGAAAAGGGACTCGACCTTCATGGATTGGTGATGATGCTTGGGTTGAACTTCAAACTTATTGGAAAAAGACCGAGTTTTTGGCTGTGTCTTCTCAAAACAAGACCAATCGAGCTTCCGCAAGAGGCGGAGCAGTCCACACCACAGGCCGTAAGGCTCATATTGATGTTGCACTTCAACTTGTAAGTAATAAAATCCTAACAAATTATTATTATTATGAAGATTCTTTATATCTTGACAGTTTTACTCGTATTCTGTATTGATTATTGGATTATTTGATTTTTGTAGTCACGTGAACTTCAAAGGGATCTGCGTCCCGATGAGTTATTTTTAAAAACACACAAGAGGAAAAATGGTGAATGGGTTGACAGTCGTGCTGCATCTACTTATGTAAGTTCTCGTAAATTTTACTGCATCAATATTTGCATCCATGCTTTCAGAAGCAGACTTATTCAAATTAAACTCTCCAAAAAGGATCTAGTTATCCATTTTTATAGTCTAATGTAAGTTAGATATAATAGCACAAGTCCTATGTTTAACTATCAGTTTGAAATTCCTGCAATCAGTTTGCTGTGCTGTTTGATATTTGTTTTACTTGCAGTCCTAACACTAACAGTCCTAACACTAACAAATATTTGCTGCAACAAGTATAGATATCAGTTTTACTTGCAGTCCTAACACTAACAAATATTTGCTGCAACAAGTATAGATATCATTGATTCAAGTCAAAAACAGAAGTGTGATTACTCATTAGAACACCTTTTAATATATCCAACTATTTATCTGAATGAAAATGAATAGTACATCATACGATTCCATATACACATTATGTTACTGGTTTTTCATAATACAACATCCATTAATTAAAGAGAGATGATTTGGTGAGAGCATAATAAAACTAATGATAAACTAGGCTTCCAATTAAACAATATAACAGTAAAATAAAACGAAAAAACAGGCAAATGGCATAAATTTAAGAAAAGTAATAAATCCATTAGAAATATCCGAACAAAAATCTCAAACAACAACTGCAAAATCAAAAAGACAGGGATTTGAACAATAGAAAAACACAGTTATACTGTAAAATTCTAATCCACCACCTAAAACAGAGATGTTCCCTTTCCCTTCTTATCACCACCAATTTCAAAATGCTTGCACCTCTGCAAAAAAAAAAAACTCCTAACACTAACAGAAATCAAACATTCAATTAACCATATGCTAACCACTAATTCGAACTATTTTTTTTACTTGCAGTCCAATTAAGGTTGGTATATAATTCTAATAGAGTTTCAAAACTGCTAACTCTATCCATGTAAACTAACTCTAACTTTTGTGATAATTCGTTCTATTAATCAACAAGGAGCATAGTTAGTAATATTTTTTATTAGTTTTTTTGTTTGGTTGTTACACTGTGAGTGAAGTTAGGAAAGAGTTGTTAAAATGCAATTAATTATAACTTCTGTTAGATGACAGTTGGAATGTTAATTCGGTTAGAGTTAATTTGTTAGATGTTTGGACAAGTTGAATTCTGCTAGGGAATCGATTCCATTGAAAATGAAATTCTGTCACATATATTACCTTCTAGATGCATGAGTTTACTAAGTCGATTTTGATCAAATGGAAACTAGCTTAATTGGTTCAGTCACATGAAAATGCTAGCAATCTTGTGGTGCAAATTGATTTGATTCATGATTTATGAAAACCTACTGTTAATTGATTATGCATTATTGTCACACTTATTTGAATATTAAATAGGATGGTTATTACTGTTGGCATTTTATTGAATTACTTCTAACATTTTTTAATTGACGGGTTTGCGTTTTTGTGACAATTGAGAAAATGCAATTTTGCTTGTTTTAAGTGCGACGAGTCTGTAGATCAATAATTATTTGTGGGTATGATTGCAGACATTATTGAACATCTAAGGGACTGAACTATCTAGCTTTTCTCCCAGTTTTTATTCATTATATATTTCATTCTTCGTTTGGATCTTTAACTGTAGTTTTTATTTTTATTTTGTTATCTTTTGGTTATAACGTTTTTAAGGCTTCAGATTTTGATATTATTCATGCTTGCAGTTTTTGTAGTGGTTAGCAATGTTCCAAAAGAAGCATAGAATCAATATTATGTTGTTTTAGCTTTTAAGCGGAAAACCATTCCATGGGTTCAATGTTCATTTTGTCAGTTTCAATCCATTTTTCTTCTTTTAAGTCTTTGTTATAACATTGGATTTTTGGGCCCTGCTCAAAAAGGGCTTCTTTTTCGGGAACAAGGACTATTTAGTAATATTTATAATAATACTTGTTTATTGGTTGTTGGGAGATTTTCTGGGGACGAGGACTCATGGTTGCTCGTATAATCAAAAGAGCAACTGCGTTAGTTACTCAAGTTGGTTAACGTGAGTGCTCCTTTGTTACGTGGTGACCATAAATCCCGGATTTATCATGCCACTTCACTCAAAGCCCGCCTTTATTTGGGACTGATGAACATGCTTGAACTTGAAAAGTAATGTATACGTTCTATGTTAATGTAGTGTTTAAAGTTTGTGACACAATGGCATTATAACCATCCTATTTAATAGCCCGTCTTCATCTCTAAATTCTTAACAGAGCACTAACTTAGCATTATAATGTTTTGTTATGCAGAAGACTTTTAAAGAGAAGTTTGATGCAGAACTTCAGCCAACTGAAGAAGGGAATGGAGAGGTTGTTCAGGTGTTAGATGGAGAGCGTGTAAATCAGCTATGGACAGAGGCTGCTGGGGGCCGTAACCGTGGTCGGGTTTATGGCGCTGCAGATTTAGCTATTAATCTAAAACGTGGATCAAAAAGTTTTACCCAACAATCTCAAACTCCTCAACACTCTATGTTTGGGATGTCATTAGAAGCTGAAAGAGCAGCTAGAATTAGAGCTGAACAAATTGCCGAGGCTGCAACGACCCAATTACAAGAGGCTAACGAAGCAATGCGAGCTGCTACCGAGGCTGCAAAAGCTGCTACCGAGACTGCACAAAGGATGGAGAGGGAGATGAATGCTTGGAAGGAATTTATGATGAAGAAATTTGACACTTCAACTTTTGTATCACATTCTCATCATTATGATGACGATTTGGATGATCAATCATTAGATGAAGATTGATCTTGTACTTTTAGTAGAACGAATTAATCTCGGATGTGATTACTTTTTGTGTATGTTTTTTGAAAGTTAATGTGGGTAGAACTTTTGTAGTTACTTTCACGAATGTTTAAAATTGTTTCCAAATGTTTTACCATAAATATGATATTGTGGATTGAAAAAATTTGTTCGAGTGAGGTTGTCGTGTTGCAACCCGTTATTGTCCTTTTTTGTTGACTTTAGAGTCGGTGTATGCAAGGCTAAATATTAGTATAGACTTTTCTATGTTGACTTTAGTGTCGGTGAAACGAACGCTATCTGTTGACTTTTTTTGTTGACTTTAGAGTCGGACCGGCCAACGCTAAACATAATATTGACTTTTCATGGTTTTGAAACAACATAGCGTCGGTTCCATTAGTGTCCGCTTTATGCAAGGCTAAATATTAGTATAGACTTTTCTATGTTGACTTTAGTGTCGGTGACACGGACGCTATCTGTTGACTTTTTTTGTTGACTTTAGAGTCGGACCGGCCAACGCTAAACATAATATTGACTTTTCATGGTTTTGAAACAACATAGCGTCGGTTCCATTAGTGTCCGCTTTAGCCTCCGTCTCCCCGAGGCTACGTAGCGTCGGTGTATCTTTGGCCGACGTTACACAGTAGCTTCGCAACTTTTATTCAAGGCCCGACACCGACGCTAAACCGACGCTAACCACATATTAGTGTCTGTTTTTTCACCGTTAGCGTCTGTAAATGGCCGACGCTAAAAACAGTTTTTCTAGTAGTGGGTCAATATGTGCCTGGCAGCATGATGTACCACAAGCCGGACGAGGTTCATTTGATAGTGCTTTCCTCTGTGGGGTACTCCACTTTGGTTGAGTTACTTCATCTGAACTGTTGACTCTGGTGACCGATCATTTCTCGGATCTTTGGTTTAGACGATCTTAAGGGAGCTATAATGGCACACCCGAAAGGGCAAACCCATTGAATATCTCTGCCCGATTGTCGAGACTATTATCCGCCTTAGGATGACCTGATTAGAAGTTACCTGTGAGGGGAGGGTGATTCTTTCAGATGCATGTTCAGATGGTGACTCAGATGGTGATTTTTTTGTTCCGTGGATCAGAGTCCTATTTATAAGACGGATTTATGGCCATTTATTTCTGAGACGCCGGAGTGCTGTCCGTGGTATTTATCAGTGGGGATCCGTTTATTTCAGGATTCCCCGGGCCGAGTTACTTATCAGTGGGGATCCGTTTATTTCAGGATTCCCCGGGCCGATTCAGATGATTGTGGTATCTGCTCAGAGATGGTTTGGTGATGATGATGATGATGATGATGATGTATTTTTCTTCCGTTTATTTCGGAACCCTTGAGTCGGATTTGTGGTTACATGTTCCCTCAGATGGTTGTGATCAGTTCAGAGATCCGAGCTGTGGTTCAAAGCAACGGATGATCAGATGACTTGGAGGATGGCAACGCATTGCATTCATTCATCAGCATCATTACATATTGCATTTACCTGCATCTAACACATGTTTACCCATATGCAGGGACATTTTTGATCGAGATCCTGGTTGAGAGACTTTCTGCTCAGAGATGAGGACCGGTTTGAAGCATGATGTTGCCTACAGTTTCTTCGACCCTGAGATTGGTATGCTGAAAGAGATGATAGCATTGATTACGCCCGATCATGTGGGGATGTTCAGAGAGTCATACGGTAGTATCCTGAAGATGGTTTTCAAACTCACTGACAGTGACAGGAGCGCCATTCATACTTTTCTCCAGTTCTACGATTCGGGGCTGAGATGTTTTGTATTTCCAGATTATCTGTTGGGACCTCTGATGGAGGACTATGCTAGCATTCTGGGTATGCAGATCCGTGATCAGATTCCTTTCCATGTTACTAGGGTGGAGCCTGACGTCCTTGGGATTTCTCGTGCTCTTTATTTGAGTCCGGAAATGGTCAAGGAAGGTTTGAAGGAAAATGGGAAGTTACCTGGATTTCATTTGAGTTTCTTGGAAGCTAATGCCAAGGAACATGCTGCGATGGGTAATTGGAAGACGGTTTGTGCTTTGATTGCTGTGAGCATTTATGGGATAGTTCTGTTTCCTAATCAGAAGAGCTTTGTGGACCATAATGCTATCAGATTGTTCATACGGAGGAACCCTATTCCTACTCTGATCGGAGATGTTTACTACTCGGTTCATAACAGGAACGAGAAACGGCGTGGGGGTTTGATCCGGTGCTGTGCTCAGCTGCTCTTCAGGTGGTTTATGGGGTATTTGCCTTCCAGAGGTGCTTTTGCTCATCTTGATCCTTCGGTCAAATGGTTCTTCAGGTTGATGGGTTTGCGGGCTGATGATATTGCATGGACTCATAATGGTTTGGCAGGCCGGGATTTTATATACAGTTGTGGGAGTTTACCTAATGTGCCTCTTGTGGGAGTTCAGGGTTGCATCAATTACAACCTGGTGCTTCTCAGGAGACAGATGGGGTTTGCTGTAGAGGGTCCTCCTCTTAGTCGAGAGATTCAGGAGTCTTTTTACTTCCCGATTGATGGCAATCAGGCCAAGCTGAGGCAAGTATTGGATGAGTGGCGTGATATTCAGAGGAAGGGCAAGGTTCCTTATGGTAAGGTCAACTGTCGGTATTTTCCATTATTTGAGGATTGGTTGCGGAAGAGGATTGAGATTACACATCTACCATTTCCGGGAGGTGATCCTTGGTGTCCTATAATTGAGGGTCCAAGTTCTTCTGTCAGTATGGAAGAATTCCTCAAGATGAAGAGAGCCAGAGATCAGTTGCTTGCGGAGAAAGCGGAATTGGAGATGACTGTTGCTCGGGTTCAGATAGCCAACCAGGAGATCAAAGTGAAGATGGAAGATCAAGACAAGCGACATGCCATGGAAGCAAAACGCTTTGAGATAGACACTGCCTACTATGGGAAAGTTAACCAAGCCTTAACGTCATCTACCAGAGAGCACGACATCACTAAGGAGAAGCTAGCCAGAGCTGCAAAGGTCATTGAGGACCAGAAGAGGAGGCAGATTCTCGTGAGGGATCAGAGGGATGACAGAGTCAGAGTTCTCATTGCTGAGTGGGAAGCCAAGCTGAAGGTTAAGGAGACAGAGAGCATGAAGATCATCGCCGAGAGAGATCACTGTATAGCTGAGAGGGATCATTACATGGCTGAGAGAGATCACTACTTCAGGCAGATGAAGATTCACCAGAAGGAGGTGGGGAGATTACAGCAGGAGAATACAGAGCTCAGGTTCGCCGCAGAGTTCGCGAGGATGGAAGCTGGGATAGGGCCATCTGTGGGACCCTCATCAGGCTAGATCTTTCATTTGTGTTGGATTACCGTCAGGCTTGTTGACGGAATTCATTTTGCTTGTATTTCTTTCCCGATTCTGGAGATTTGTATCTGATTTGATGTATGACTATGGCACTGCTTGTGCACTTTTTGTTATGTGATGGTTACTTTTCATTCAGTGATTGATCTTCAAGCTTTATTTGCTTTACCGTATGCACTCACACAAGCACACACATGGTTGGGGGTATCAGGCTGAATCATATATCTCAAATCTGCACGATAAAATCAAATGCTGATTGTCAGAATATTGATGCTGGATTATTATTTGTCTCGATGATGCCAGGATCGAGAGACAAAGTGTCCTTCATGTGGATAAACACTGCATTCATGCATAATCATAATAACCTGTGTTTTATTTTGCAGGTATCTGTTGCTAACATGCTTGATTGTTTCAGGAATCATTGCTCGCGCTCGCAGAACGGTACCTTTGCACTCAACCCGACCTCACAGATACTTCACAAGGCGCAATACTCCTAGACTCATGGATCTTCCCAACGCAGATATTCTCGAGCTGAAGGATAAGATGACTGAGCTGATCAACATCATGCAAGGTTTTGCAGTTGGTCAGAAGGCGTTGGCTGATAAGGTTGAGAAGCTTGAGCGGGCTTCTGCAGCAAACAGTGGGGTTAACCTGGATGGTGTCTCCAACCAGGGGCTGGGTGGCTCTCGTGATGGCGGTAAGAGGACAACTGTTGGTGTTGTGAACAATGCTGCTGGTTTTGGTGTTGGTGGTCAACCTAGGCCCAGTCTGGGTCAGAATATGAAGGACGGTCTGCTGCCTCCATTCTACGGGTTTGATGAGGACCGGGAGGAAGACAGGGAGGCTGATCAATTCTCAATGCATAATGAACCCTTGGGTCAATATGGGGTCCAGCCACAGAACAAGGAGATTCAGCTGTTGGCTGAGAAGATTAAAGTGCTGGAAAGTTATGCCACTCCTGGAGTGGTCAACATGTCGAATATGGGGCTTGTTGAGGGGATTGTGATCCCACAGAAGTTTAAAGCGCCCACGTTTGACCGTTACAATGGAAGTTCTTGTCCAGAGACCCATCTTCAGGCTTTTGTCAGAAAGATCTCTGCGTACACAATGGATCAGAAGCTATGGATGTATTTCTTCCAGGACAGCCTGTCTGGAGTGTCGCATCCGCGAAAAAACAACCGGCTGGCTAAAACAAAAACACAAACAGAGCCGCCACTGCGCGTTATTTATCCCAAGATAGGGAAAGGAAACGCTCAGAGAAACCTGGAAAGGAAATGGTCTCGCGACCAAAGAGAAAGGGTAAGGGAGTCGGTTACGCAAGGGGAAGGTATTAGCACCCCTCACGTTCGTCGTACTCGACGGGATCCACGTTCTAAGAAAAGAAAAGGTTGCTAAAACACCACACACACACACCGAAGACAACACAGGTGGGGTTAAGAGGAAGGGAGCTCGATAGGACATCGCATCCTATGCCTACGTATCTCGTCTGGAACGAGAATCAGAGCTGCCGTAGTTCGGCTTACGCACGCCAAACCACACAAAACACACAAACAGATGGCAAACGTGGGACCCGACAACCACTCAATGGCATTACGTCAGCGCCCGAACCAAACAAGCACAAACAAACAACAACATGCTAAGGAGTCGGGGACTCGAGCCTAGCACTTGTCAAACAACACACACAAAAAAGGAAAAAAAAAGTGCCCAGAGAGGTCTCGCACGACCTCCTGCCTACATACCTCGTCTGGAACAAGGATCAGGGCGATGTAGTTCCCCTGAAAGGGAAAGAAATTCTAGCCAGAAACCAAGGGAAGACACACTACCAGGGAGCTGTACTCGAGCCTAGTGTTGTCATGCATCATTGCCCTACGCTGAGGTTTCTACCTACTTGCACAACTGCAAGCTAATCCTATCCAGGAAGAAAGCAAGCATACAAGCATACAGATCAAAATAAGCATTTCAAGCAAATATTCACATAGCACACACTATACCTAGTCAAGTGAGGCTCAAACAATGGGTTTGACTGCCGAAGCAAGTCATCTGTACATGGGTAGTATTCGCTCTTAACCTTGCCATTGCGGGGCTAAGGTGAAGCAGATGAAAGGTGAGTGAAGATTAGACTTCACAGCTCTTATCCCTGACCAGGGAGAGCTTCAGACAAAGGAGCGTGGGTCCAGAATGGAGGGACCCTTCTACGCTCAAAGACTCTGACTCGATTGTGCAACAGCACAAGATCTTGGGTTTGTGTCCCAATGCATCAACACACAGCCGTGTGAGCAGAGGGACGACTCACAGAATAGTGGGGGATAGATTGCATATCCCTTTGATCCACCAATTGCCTCATAGAGGTCTTTACCTGCTTGGCACAAATGTAAACAACCACAAACATCGCCTCTTAAGGAGGACTTCAGACAGTTGCCTGGCCAAGTAACAGGCCAGGTCTTCCAGACTACATGAAGAATAGAAGTCCTACCTCAACTGGTTTAAAAACCAAGCAGCAGCAAGCAAGTTCTTAAAGAACTGTAAGCGACTAAGTGTACCTGAAATCAATTAAGTATCATCAGTACTCAGACAGACAAACAGTAAACAGCAAATGGTAATCAGTTAATCTGTACAGACAACACAAGTTAATGCACACAAGTGCAAGCTATAAGCTCAAGCCCAAGCTTCACCACCTACAACACAAAGTCAAGTTAGTTCTCAACATCAAACAATCTCAATTTAATTGATTTCCATTTCTCTCCTTAAGCCTTTTGCATTTCAACCTGAAAATCCACACCAAATGTGAGAAACTAGACCACTAGGCCAAGCCTAGGGTCCAAAAGGGATAAAAAATTCTAAACAGCAAGTAATTTTCAACCAAAATCAACTTAAAACAATTCAAAAGCAAATGCAATTAGTCCCATGCTCATACCATTCACCATTATCATTTCCTGCACAATTTAACATCAATCATGCAATTTGCAACACCAAAAGACCAAACAGAACTATTTCACTCAAAAGCATACCAAAACAATTCCAAAAATCCTCAAATAATTCACACCTAAACAGGACACAATCAACAAGTAGCATGTCAATTTTCAGCTCAATTGGACAAAAGAAAGTAGGTCAATGAAAATCAAGAAGTCCAGACACAATTATTCAAGCCAATTCATAGCACCAACACAAGCATTCACTTCAAAAATTCATAAAACAGTGACAACATATTAGAAATGAATGGGACCAAAACTATGATGTCCTATAATGTGTCTACAATCAGCATACCAAATTTCATCTTCATCCAAAACCATATGAGAATTTCACAAACAATATACAAACATGTGTCACACAATGTTACCAAATGAGTATACAGTGAAGAAAATTATCAATCAATTAGAAAATGACATCAAAAATTCCAGCAAAAATCACATGTTACCTTGACAAATCAATGATCATTCATGCAAAATTTCAACCCAATCAAACAATCATAGGTCATGCAAATAAATTCATGAAGTTGACCTAGCTAGGTGTGACACAAATTGTCACACCTAGATTCAAAAAATCCTATCTCAAACACCATGTATCCAAAAATCATAAACTTTACATGGAAATCACCATCAACATGTCCAGAATTAGCACAAAAAATTTCAATCATTTATTTAAATGTATGAGCATTTCATGATGAATTTGGTGAAGTGTACAAAATTATGACACATTCTACAAACCCTAGGCTCATTATTTTTCTACTCATGCAAAAAATTCCAAAAAATATCCATTAAATTCTACACATTCTCATGAGAATAATGCAAAAAATTGCACTCAAATTGGATCAAAAATGAACCCTCTATGATTTTTTAAAGATCAAGCAATTAAATGAAAAATGAATTGAAAAAGAAATGGAATAAATATTTAATTTATTGCGCCAGTGGCAATTTTGAAATTTCTTTGAAATACGCCAAAACGGCGTCGTAGCAATGGAATGTCGTGATTGGCTGACAAAGGCGCCAAACACCAATTTCAAAAGGCCAGGCAATTACGCAGGATTTTTTCCAGAAAACGCATAAGAACTTCATCGTTCTTCATCAACATCATTCAAAATTAGGTTTCGCTCATTTCTCAACCAAAATTCACAAAGGGATATCCATTGGAAAGGTCTAAGTGCGTGGATCACAAATATGTAACTAATTTCACCTAATTCCTAACACAGCTCACGGATCGATCATTTAAAGTTTCGCATTCAAATCTTAAAAGCATGATAACTCAATCTACAGTTCATCAAATCGAAAACTAGCTATATCATGATTATCTACATGGAATGAACTTCAAAACGCATATGGACTTTCACCAAATCATGAGATTCGAAAATTTACCTTAATTTGAAGGCAGTGTCGAATTCGCGTGTGATTGGAGTTGTTTCTTCAAAACAGGTGAAGAAGAAGCTTCAGGAAGGAGAATGCAACAGCTAGCTTGATCCAATGTTACTTCTAGTGCCAGAAATTTCCATTTGCCATTGTTGAGTCAAAGAGGAACAGTGGAGATTCGTGAGGATTTTGGCAACAATTCCTCAAAACAGTCCAAGAGGAAGATGATTGGAGGAGGAAGCAAAAAGAAATTCGTGAATTGGTGAAGAATTGGAAGAGTTTGGATCCAAAATGCTTGATGAATGTTCTTGAGCTTTGGAGAAAAATGGAGGGAAAAACTGTTGGATTTCTTGTGATTTGTGTTATGATCAAAAGTTAGTTATGATTAGGTGTTTATACTTCCATTTAATCACCTCTTAATCATGAATTAACCAAAATGAAATGTGATTAGCAAAAATGCATTTTACTAAGCAAGGGCAAAATGGACTTTTCACATAGGCCCTGTGATAGCTGTATGACAGCTCACACACTCTCCAAATTCCATTTGTGATGTGTTGCAACTTGTCTCATATCCATTGGCCTTGTAATTTGCATTTTCACTATGATATGCTAAATTGTACATTTTCAAATGAAGTTCCAAAATGACTTGGTCAAATATTGCACCTAAACATGTTATGACAATTCAAACCATTTCCAATTTGCATTTGTGAGGTGTTGCAAAAATCCCCATGCCAAAATTCCCATTATTTCTCAACTTGGACCATTTTGCCCTTGGATTTTTAACTGTACACTTGAAAATTGACTTTTTGCATTGACCATTTTTGATGAATTCCAATTATGCACCATGAAAGTACATGTCAAATGGAGTTTGCACATAAAAAGATCACTCAATTTGGACACTCCATGTGGAAGTTATGCCACTTTGATTATGGGTCATTTTTGAAATTGAATGGACCATAACTTGCCAACCATGCATGGGAATTTCAAGTTCTTGGACTTTTTGGAAAGGTGAGACCAAGATCTACAACTTTCATGTTGAACAAATTTTCATTTGAAGCTTCCTTGGACATGTAATTTTGAGGTCAAAAACTTTCCATTTTTGGAAACTTCCATTACAAGTCACTTTCTATTTTTGGCAATTTCTTGTTCTGACTTGATTTTCTCCATTCTTGAGCTTTGAAATGTCAAATAACACTTGTTCCAACATGAATGAAGTGTATCCAACTCTCTCCCACCTCCAAATCCATAAAATCAAGCACAGTTGACCACAGTTGACTTTTCCAACTGATAGATGAATTTGGCAATGCATTGATCAATCTGAGCTCCAATCTCCTGATGAAATGGCTCAAGGGTGAAACCCTAGCCTCAATAAGCTCAATATAATCATGAGATGATCCCCATATACATCATAGACCCCATCTCCTTATCATGCCCTGATTGGCCCAATGCAACTGATTAGGGTTGACCAGTGGTCAAAACCCTAATCTCAAGGGATATGCTCCAACACTTGATGATATCAAACCATGATGATGATGATGAATCATTTCAATTAAGATGAAGACCAATCTCCTTGAGAATCACAAAACCCTAATTTGGACCTCCACATCCTCAGATGATTAATGACCAGTCCACTGAAACCCTAGCTTGCACATAACCTCCTCATCTTCTGATCAAGACTTGTGAGGATGACCTGCACAATGTAACCACATGCTATGCAATATGCAATGCCTAATGACCTAAAAAATGATATGTAATATGTTATGCTAGTCCCAAGAGAGGAGGGCAAATTTTGAGGTGTTACAGCTGCCCCTATTCAATCCACTGTGGACCTGTCGATATGAACAGCCTCGGCTTTCAGATGATCAGGATGAAGAGTGATTGAATACCGAGAACAGACGAACAATTTGCACTCTGATGGGAAAATAATTAACAACGCCTGTCAGAATCGGCGAAGAAACAAAATCTCTGAGAGAAGGATCCGTCTGGTACGGAGAAAGTTGGCCTGAATACCGAAACAGTCGACCCGGATACCAAAATAAATGGTAACGCGGGGATAACCATGGCCTGAACACCACATCCGCTAGGGATTATCATTTCTTTTCCTTTTCTTATTTTCTTGAACCCCGGAATTTTCTTTCCTTGGTCTGAAAACCACTTTGGTCTGAATACCGCCTCGGTCTGAATACCGGAAACTTGGCCTGATCGCCACTTCGGTCTGAACACCGGAAAACTGGCCTGAATGCCATAAGTACATCGACCTGATCGTCGGAAACTTCTTCGATCTTGAAAATCGGAAACTTGGCCTGAATGCCGCTTTGGTCTGAATACCGGGAAACTGGCCTGAATACCACTTCGGTCTGAATACCGGAAAACTCGGCCTGAACGCCACTTCGGTCTGGATACCGCCTCGGTCTGAATACCGGAAAACTGGCCTGAATGCCATAAGTACTTCGACCTGATCGTCGGAAACTTCTTCGATCTGAAGATCGGAAATTGGCCTGAATGCCACTTCGGTCTGCTTACCGCCTCGGTCTGAATACCGGAAAAATTGATTATCGTTCCCGTCTCCGCCCGACAGAAACTTTGATGCAACATCACCTCCCAAACGGTAACCACAGCTTGAGACTAGCTTGTGCCTGTAATATGATGCATGATTGATTTTTTCTGCGTAATGCTCCATAATTATGGAAATGCTACGCGATTTATTATTTTTCTATGCAGCATGCTATGCTATTTTTTCATGATGAATGTATAAAAAGTATCCCCCTCAAGGGACTCTTCTGAGGAGCACGAGACACTCTGCTGAGGAACTCGTCAATACTCCGATCTCCACCCTGCTGGGGAATAGCACTGCTGCCGGGAAAAAGGTAACCCTCGCTGGGGAATAACCTCCTTTGCACCCAATCCGCTCGAGAAACTGCTGGGGATAGCTCCACCAACACTCTGTGGGGATACAACAGTCTTCGACTTGCTGAGGATATAAATCTCGACTCTGCTTCGAGAAACCCTCACAGATACCTGACGACTTTACTGGGGAAATGCTCACAGATAGCTCTGCTGGGAAACAGCCACCTCCAGGCCTGGCAACTGGGGAAGCATCAATCTATCACCTGCTGGGGATAACCATCCTGACCCTGCTAGGGAAACGAATGCTACTCCGCTGGGGACAACCCATGCAATCCATAGGTAGAATCAACTCAGCTGGGGATGCAAAAATCCGTCCGCTACGGAAACTTGTCCAATCCACTGGTAGGATGAACACTGCTGGAGATATATTTCATTGAAACCCGCTCCACTCGGGGAATAGCAACCTTCTGGCCTGGCTGCTGAGGAGACATCACTTTAAACCTGCCGGGGATAACCATCCTGACTCAGCTGGGCACCACAGACCTCGGATCTGCCAGGGAGTTGGTCCTCTAATTCTGCTTGGGGACCTCGCTGGGGGAAGTGAGAAAAGAATCGGTACAGAACACCCGCCAATTCGTCGAACCATGGTATCTACCTCCCAATCTCGTATCAGCTTTCCACTTTTGAGAATTCCCAGACTCGTCTGGACCTTTTCTGCTCCATCATCTTGTACTCCAAGTCGCTTCGCGCTCGGCGGAAACATACTCCTGGGATTTATACATATTTTTCAATTTTCCGACTTTGAAGAGTCTTCTTGATTATCATCAAGGGTCGTCGGACGTCTCGTCGTCTCTCCGTCCTTTCTTCATGCACTCGTCCCTGTTCGGACTCTGCGGGGAATTACATACTTTCAAGTCTTCCGACTTTGAAGAGTCTTCTTGATTACTTTCAAGGGTCGTCGGACGTCTCGTCGTCTGCGTCATTCTTTCATACATTCGTCCCTGAGCGAACTCTCTGGGGATCTGTTACAAAGCTTCCACATCACCACCTGCAAGTGAGTGAATAATATCTAACAGTTCCTGCAAAATAGACCGTTAGATAAAACCGTGCCCCAGGCGTGTCAAGATTTCAACACTTGGGTCACTCAACCTTCCGAATAAGATTTCAAGCTTTCAATCTTATAAACATGCATCGGAAGGGACCTGTATGTCTTAAAATGCAAGATTCTTTATCAAAATAATCAGATGTTTTTGCAATCAAAGCGGTAATGAAAAACAAAAACAAAATTATTTGACTGAATATGCATTTTATTGATTGGAAAAGTGTGGCTCAAATGAGCAATACAAAAGGAAGCAATTCCTGAAAAGAGGTAATTGCGCACAAAAGGAAAAATCTATCCTAATGGCAATGTGAAACCCGTGATCTCATCGAGTTCCAACTCGGTTACACCCCATATGTCCTCAGACTCTCCATGCTTTCTGCCTTCTGAACAAGACGTTTCTGATTGATCCCTACCGGGTATTATCCGTGATGCTTTAACCAAAGCGCAAACGATCATGCCAGACGCAATTGTTCGTTTCAATCCCTCTTTTGCCTGGACCGCCCTTTCGGGTTTTCAGTCCACCGGGATACCATTTTTTGCCCAAGTCGCCTTTTCAGGTTTTCGACTTGCCGGGTGTACATTTTTTCATTTTATCCCTAACTTTTGCCCGAACCTTTTCTTTCTGTTTTTTGGTTCGCCGGGATGCCCATTTTTGCCTGGACTATTTTATTCTTTTCGTCCAGCGGGTCTTTTTATACGAAGTATTTTTTAACTGCGTCCGCATTCACAGGGGATGGAAAATCCTCGCCATCCATGGTCGTCAGCAACAAGGCTCCACCAGAGAAAACCTTCTTGACCACGAATGGACCTTCATAATTCGGTGTCCATTTGCCCCTTCGATCGTTTTGAGGAGGAAGGATCCTTTTCAACACCATATCACCTACGTGATATACCCGAGGTCGCACCTTTTTGTCAAAAGCACGCTTCATCCTTTGCTGGTACAACTGCCCATGACAGATGGCTGCTAGCCTCTTTTCCTCTATCAGGCTCAACTCTTCGTACCGGGTCCTTACCCATTCAGCCTCTTGCAACTTTACGTCCATCAGGACTCTCAAAGAGGGAATCTGAACCTCAACCGGTAACACAGCCTCCATTCCATATACCAATGAGAAAGGAGTTGCCCCAGTAGATGTACGCACCGACGTTCGATACCCATGCAGTGCAAACGGCAACATCTCATGCCAGTCTTTGTAGGTTACCACCATTTTCTGCACAATCTTCTTTATGTTCTTATTGGCTGCCTCAACCGCCCCATTCATCTTCGGACGATAGGGAGAAGAATTGTGATGCTCAATCTTGAATTCCCGGCACAGCTCTGCCATCATCTTATTGTTCAAATTAGAACCATTATCAGTAATGATTCTCTCGGGAACCCCATATCGGCAAATGATGTCTCTCTTGAGAAATCTGGCTACGACCTGCTTCGTCACGTTCATATAAGAGGCTGCTTCAACCCACTTGGTGAAGTAATCAATAGCCACTAATATGAATTTGTGCCCATTCGAAGCTGTAGGCTCAATCTTTCCGATCATATCAATGCCCCACATAGCAAACGGCCATGGAGACGACATTAAGCTCAGCGGATTTGGAGGCACGTGCACCTTGTCAGCATAAATCTGGCATTTATGACACTTCCGCACGAAATTAAAACATTGGGCCTCCATTGTCATCCAATAATAACTTGCCCTCAGCAGCTTCTTTACCATCGCATTCCCACTGGCATGGGTACCGAACGATCCCTCATGAACCTCTTTCATCAACTGGCTTGCTTCTCTATCATCAACACATCGGAGCAAGACCCAATCAAAATTCCTTTTATACAAAACCCCATCCTTATTCAGATAAAACACCATGGCTAACCTCCGCAGAGTCTTTCGATCCTTTTTCGATGCTCCCTCAGGATACTCTTGCGTCTCAAGATAGCGCTTGATATCGAAATACCACGGCTTCTCTTCATCGGACGCTGTATCAACAGCAAACACATAAGCCGGTCTATCCAGACGACCTACCTCCACACTGGGGAACTGATTCCACCACTGCACCTTAACCAAGGCAGCCAGAGTAGCCAAAGCATCTGCCAAAGGATTCTCCTCTCTGGGCACATGATGCAACTTCACCTTGGTGAAAAACGTCAACAATCTCCTCGTATAATCTCGATACGGAACCAAATGAGACTGATGCGTATACCATTTCCCATTAACCTGATTTATCACCAGAGCTGAATCTCCATATATGACAAGGTTCTTGATCCTCAAATCAATCGCCTCTTCAATCCCCAATATGCAAGCTTCGTATTCAGCTACGTTGTTGGTGCATTCAAACGTTAGCCGGGCAGCAAAAGGAATGTGGGATCCTTTCGGCGTAACCAAAACAGCACCAACACCGCTTCCGTTCACGTTAACGGCCCCATCAAACATCAGAATCCATTCGGATTCAGGGTCAGGCCCCTCCTCCGGGATTGGTTCCTCGCAATCTCTCGATTTGAGAAACATGATGTCCTCATCAGGGAATTCAAACTTCATCGGTTGATAATCATCAATAGGTTGCAGGGCGAGGTAATCAGACAATACACTCCCCTTGATCGCTTTCTGAGAGGTATACTGAATATCATATTCGGTCAAAATCATTTGCCACCTCGCAACCCGTCCGGTTAATGCTGGCTTCTCAAAAATGTACTTGATTGGATCCATCTTGGAAATCAATAAAGTGGTATGAACCAGCATATACTGCCTTAGTCGGCGAGCAGCCCAGACCAAAGCACAGCAAGTTTTCTCGAGCAGTGAATATCTTGTTTCACAGTCGGTAAACTTTTTGCTAAGGTAGTATATGGCATGCTCTTTTCGACCAGACTCGTCATGCTGCCCCAATACACACCCCATAGACCCCTCGAGGACTGTCAGGTACAGGATTAATGGTCTTCCCTCTACAGGAGGCATCAGAATCGGAGGCTCCTGCAAATACTCTTTTATCTTTTCAAATGCCGCTTGGCAATCATTATTCCACCTGACCGTTTGATCTTTTCTCAACAATTTGAAAATCGGTTCGCACGTGGCTGTTAGATGAGATATGAACCGTGAAATGTAGTTCAATCTACCTAAGAAACCACGAACTTCCTTCTCTGTTCTCGGTTCAGGCATTTCTTTTATTGCTTTCCTTTTGCAGGATCAACCTCGATTCCTTTCTCACTTACAATGAACCCCAACAATTTACCGGACCGCACTCCGAACGTGCACTTGTTCGGATTCAACCTCAGTCTGAATTGTCTCAGCCGGTCAAACAACTTGGCCAAATCTACCAAATGTCCCTCTTCTGTCTGGGACTTTGCTATCATGTCATCAACATAGCATTCGATTTCATGATGAATCATATCATGAAACAAAGTCACCATGGCCCTCTGATAAGTAGCACCGGCGTTCTTGAGACCAAATGGCATCACCTTGTAACAAAAGGTGCCCCATGGTGTAATGAACGTTGTTTTCTCCATGTCATCTGGCGACATTTTGATTTGATTATAGCCAGAAAAGCCATCCAAGAAGGAAAACACCGAGAATTGAGCTGTATTGTCTACCAACACATCAATGTGAGGTAATGGAAAATCATCTTTTGGACTAGCTCTATTCAGATCTCGGTAGTCCACACACATTCTCACCTTCCCATCCTTCTTCGGGACTGACACGATATTTGCAACCCATGGCGGATAATTAGTGACAGCAAGGAAACCAGCATCCCACTGCTTCTGCACTTCCTCTTTAATTTTCATCGCCATGTCAGGTCGAGTTCTGCGCAACTTCTGCTTCACTGGAGGACACTCAGATCTCAACGGTAGCTTGTGCACAACAATATCGGTATCCAATCCTGGCATATCTTGATAAGACCAGGCAAAGATGTCGACATACTCTTTCAACAATGCCACCATTCTGCTCTTGACACTTTCCTCCAAAGCAGCCCCAATTTTCACTTCTTTCTTCATCTCATCGGTACCCAGATTCACGACCTCAATCGGCTCTTCATGCGGCTGAATCACCTTCTCCTCTTGTTTCAACAACCTGGCTAATTCCCCTGGCAGTTCACAATCTTCTTCGTCTTCTTCTTCAGCAAGATAGATCGGATTGTCGAAGTCATACAAGGGTGTAACAGGATTGTTATCAATGAGATCCGGAGAAGAATCGCATCTGCATGAATGTTGATTCATGCATTGCTTTAGAACCGGTGTGAGAAATTGAAAAGAAAAATGAAAACATTGCCATTTTTATTTTGTTTTTATTTTTAACTGCAAAAATAAATGAAAAACAAGGAACACCGCTTTTAACTGAAAAACATCCTTTTATTCATGATGCGAATTTGCAAATTTAAACATGAGGTGGCCCTTACAATGAACCATTACGTGTCGGGCAACACGTATGGCTTTCATGCATATAAGATGAAAACAAGAAAAATATTACTCTTCAAGGAGAGTGACCCGGATGATCTCTTCGGCCTTCCAGTTCTGGATTCCCATCCCTGGTGTGCACGGCTTTATCCACTGGTCGATGTCGCAGTCGCTATCAGTATCTTCACCCATCATGCAGATGTGATCCGGATCCAGCATTCCGGCGCTTGTGAAGGTTACCGACGTACGACGTCCTCTGCCTTGCCCGGATCCTCGGCCCGGTTGATATCCAACCCCGAATCGGTCCTTCTTTGCAGGGACCTCCATCATTCTGCCCCAACCAGGAGCCTCTCCACTCTTTACCACCTCGGCAGCCTGCTTGTATGAAGCAATGGACGGTTTCTCCTCTTCTTTGGCAAACAAAGCATTCTCCACCTTAATGGTTTCGAAAGCCTGACTGGGTGTCTCCCAAATCTCACCATCCATCTCCACATATTTGAACGAGGACAGGTGGCTGACAAAAATGTCCTCTTCCCCACAAACAGTGACGACTTGACCTTCCCAGATATACTTCAGCTTCTGGTGCAAAGTCGAGGTAACTGCCCCAGCAGCATGAATCCACGGCCTACCCAACAGGCCGTTGTACGCCGGTTGAATATCCATGACATAGAATGTTGACTTAAACACCTCGGGTCCAATCTTCACTGGCAACTCTACCTCTCCAAATACAGCCCGCTTTGATCCGTCGAAAGCCCGCACCATCAAATCCGTCGGGGTCAGAATCAGCCCATCACAGTTCAGCTTTACCAGAGCCTTCTTTGGCAACACATTTAATGAGGAGCCGGTATCAACCAGCACATGCGAAAGCACGACTCCTTTGCATTCCATAGCAATGTGTAGCGCCCTGTTATGATTCCTTCCATCCACTGTCAGGTCCATGTCCGTAAAGCCCAGTCCATGGCTAGCATGCACATTGGACACGACCGTCTCCAACTGATTTATAGTGATTTCCTGAGGAACATAGGCCTTCTTCAGAATTTTCAATAAAGCCTCTCTATGCCCCTCAGAGCTCAACAGCAACGAAAGAATGGATATTTTAGAAGGAGTCTGCTGCCGATGGTCAACCAGCTTGTACTCGGACTTCTTGATGATTCTCAGAAATTCTTCAGCATCATCATCAAGTTGGTTTTCCGACCCCGCAGGCACCGGTGTCACCACAGGAGTATCATTACCAACCACAGCCTTTCCTTTTGCCCTGGCTAAAGCCTCGGCCTTTTCTTTTTTATCTTTTTCTTCTTCTCCTCTCCTCAGCGCATCAGGAGCAAATAACCTCCCACTGCGAGTAAAACCGCTGGGACCGGCATTATCCACCTTTAGCACAGTGGTTTCACTTGCAGATTGCTCTTCTATCTTCTCCCCATTACAGTATACCTCCCCACCATAATGCCACGGCACGGCATCATCTTTGTCGTAGGGAATTGGTCCAGGTACCGTGATGGTAACTGGAGCCGCTTCAACAAGGTTTGACAAATCCACCGGGTCGAAGTAAATCGTTATGGTGGAGACCTCCTCTTTTTCTTTATCAGCTCTCTCAATCAAGATACTCCCCTCGTCCATCAGACCCTGGACATTCTTCCTCAGGAGCTCACACCCATTGATAGAGACAATGCACTCAGCACACTTATGGCCACAGCCCGGATAAACTCCACTTTTCAACAACTGCCTCTTGACCTCAGCCAACGGAGTCTTCAACTGGTCAACAGTAGACAGCCCAAACCTACTCCCTGCAGAAATGGCATTCACTCCCCCTTGACCATGCTCGGGCATGGGATTGGCATTAATATTGGGAGATGGTGCAAAGTTGATCGCTTTCGAATCCACCAGGTCTTGGACTACGTGCTTAAAAGCTTTGCAGTCCTCTACATTGTGCCCGGGGGCACCCGAATGGAATTCGCATTTCGCGTTCTCATTATAATTAGCTGGCCTTTGATCAGGTCTCAAAGGTGCCAGCGTTCTCAACTGTACCAGCCCTAGGTCTTGCAATTTCTTCAGCAAAAAAGAATAAGTCACCGGAGGCCTGTCAAACTGCCTATCATTCATCCGGCCCCTGACCTGGTACCCGGCCCTCTGTGGCCTCTGTTGAAAAGGTTGTCTTTGTTGTGGTTGTTGCGGTTGTGCAGGCTGAGACTCAGCAGGAATGGTTACCGCAGCATTGTGCTGGAAGTAACGGTCCCTACTGGGTCCTCGTTGCGTATAGACAGCGCTTGTGTCACCCTCTTTCTTCCTCTGTCCACCATTACCAAATGGCTTCTTTGACCCTGAAGAAGAAGAAGACGCAATACCCTGGATTTTACCGAGCTTCAGCCAGCTCTCAATTCGCTCTCCAGCCACTACGATATCAGAAAAGTTGGTCACCGGACAACCAACCATTCTCTCAGCAAAAGCCCCCTGCAGGGTTCCCATAAAGAGATCTGACATTTCACGATCAACCAGAGGAGGTTGCACTCTTGCAGCCAATTCTCTCCACCGCTGAGCATACTCCTTAAATCCTTCATTATTTTTCTGAGACATACCCTACAGCTGGGTTCGACTCGGAGCCATGTCAGCGTTGAACTGATATTGCTTGAAGAAAGCATCCCCAAGATCCTGCCAGTTTTTAATGTCAGAAGATTTCAACTTGGTGTACCATTCCAGAGAACCCCCGGACAGACTGTCCTGGAAAAAGTACATCCACAGTTTCTGATCCATTGTATATGCAGAAATTTTGCGGACGAAGGCTTGTAGATGAGTCTCTGGGCAAGAACTCCCGTTATACCTGTCAAATGTGGGCGCTTTAAACTTCTGTGGGATCACAATCCCCTCAACAAGCCCCATATTCGACATATTGACCACCCCGGGAGTGGCATAGCTCTCCAATACCTTGATCTTCTCAGCCAGCAGCTGAATCTCCTTGCTTTGAGGCTGAACATTGTACTGACCCAAAGGCTCGTTGTGCATCGAGAACTGATCAGCCTCTCTGTCTTCCTCCCTATCCTCATCGAAGCCATAGAATGGAGGCACAAAATTATCCTTCAGATTCTGCCCCGGTTGGCCACCAGCACCAGTATTATTCACCACACCAATAGTTGTCCTCTTTCCGCCGTCACGAGACCCCAGCCCCTGGTTGGAGACTCCATCCAGGTTAACCCCGCTGTTTGCTGCAGAAGCCCGCTCGAGCTTTTCAACTTTGTCAGCCAACGCCTTCTGACCAACTGCAAAGCCTTGCATGATGTTGATCAGCTCGTTCATTTTATCCTTCAGCTCAAGAATATCTGTGTTGGGAAGATCCATGAGTCTGGGAGTATTGCGTCTGGTATAGTATCTGTGAGGGCATGTTGAGTGCAAAGGTACAGTTCTTCGAGCACGAGCAATGATTCCTGTAACAATCAAGCACGTTAGCAACAAATACCTGCAAAATAAAACACAGGTTATTATGATCAATGCATGAATGCAGTGTCTATCCATATGAGGGACACTTTGTCTCTCGATCCTGGCATCATCGAGACAAATAATAATCCGGCATCAATATTCAGTCATTCAGCATTTGATTCCATCGTGCAAATCGGAGATATGTGATTTAGCATGATACCCCCAACCATGTGTGTGCTTGTGTGAGTGCATACGGTAAAGCAAATAAAGCTTGAAGATCAATCAATGAATGAAAAATCACCATCACATAACAAAAAGCGCACAAACAGTGCCATAGTCATACATCAAACCAGATAAAAATCAAATACAATCCTCCGGAATCAGGAAAGAAATACAAGCAAGTAGATTCCGTCAACAAGCCTGACGGTAATCCACAACAAATGAAAGATCTAGCCGGATGAGGGTCCCACAGATGGCCCTATCTCATCTTCCATCTTCGCGAATTCTACGGCGAACCTGAGCTCAGTGTTCTCCTGCTGCAGTCTCCCCACTTCCTTCTGATGAATCTTCATCTGCCTGAAGTAGTGGTCTCTCTCAGCCATGTAGTGATCCTTCTCGGCAATGATCTTCAGACTCTCTGACTCCTTAACCTTCAGCTTTGCCTCGCACTCAGTGATAATCCTCAGATTCTCTAACTCCTTAACTTTCAGTTTTGCCTCCCACTCAGCAATGAGGACTCGGACTCGGTCATCCCTCTGATCTCTCACCAAGATTTGCCTTCTCTTCTCATCTTCAATGACTTTTGAAGCTCTAGCCAATCTCTCTTTGGTGATGTCGTGCTCCCGGTTGGATGATGCCAAGGCTTGGCTGATCTTCCCATAATAGGCCGTATCCATCTCAAAGCGCTTTGCTTCCAGGGCATGCCGCTTGTCTTGATCTTCCATCTTCACTCTGAGCTCCTGATTAACCCTCTGAACCCGAGCAACACTCATCTCCAATTCCGTCTTCTCTGCAAGCAACTGATCTCTCTCCCGCTTCATCTCCAAGAACTCATCCATACTAACAGTAGAAGGAGTCTCTTCAATCAACGGATACCAAGGATCAACCATAGGAAACGGTAGACAAGTAAGCTCCACTCTCTTGCTGAGCCAGTCATCGAACGGAGGAAAAGATCTATTATTAGCTCTACCCCAAGAAACCTTGCCTTTCCTCTGAATGCTGCGCCACGCCTCAGATACCTGCTTCACCTTGGCCTAATTACCCTCCACTGGGAAGTACACAGATTCCTGAACCTCACTTTTGAATGGAGGACGCTCCATAGCAAATCCCATTTGCCTCTTAAGAAGTGTCGGGTTATAATTAATGCAACCCTGAACTTCTATAAGCGGCACATTGGAAAAACCCCTGCAACTGCAGATGAAATCTTGTCCAACCCCACTACTGTGAGTCCAATCTATATCTTTAGCCCTCAAACCCATCAGTTTGGTCGCCCAAGTAACATTCTGGCCCAGAAGAACAAAAGCACCCTTGGAAGGCAAGTAACCCATAAACCACTTGAATAGTAACTGTGCACAGCATCGAATCAATCCCCCACGCCTCTTCTCATTCCGGTTGTGAACCGAATAATAGACATCTCCAATCAAGGTGGGAATAGGATTTCCTCGAACAAACAAGCGGATGGCATTAATATCCACAAAGTTCTTCTGGTTGGGAAACAGAATGATCCCATAAATGCCCGCAGCAATCAAAGCACAGACAGCTTCCCAATTACCCAACTCCGACTGCACCTTAGCCTTAGCTTCCAGGAAACTCAAATGAAAACCAGGCAACTTCCCCTTCTCTTTCAGATTACCCTTCACTATCTCTGGACTCAGATAAAAAGCACGGGAAATCCCACTAATATCAGGCTCTTCCTTAGTAGCATAGAAAGGAACCTGATCCCTGATCTGGATACCCAAAATGTCAGCATAGTCCTCCATCATAGGCCCAAGTAAGTAATCTGGGAATACAAAACACCTCAGCTCGGGATCATAGAACTGAAGAAGAGTATGAACGGCACTCCTGTCTCTGTCAATGAGTCTGAAAACCATCTTCAGAATACCCCCATACATCTCACGAAACAACCCCACATGGTCGGGTGCAATCAATGCTATCATATCCTTCAGCACACTGATATCTGGGTCGAAGAAACTGTATGCAACATCATCCTTCAAGCCGGGTCTTCTCATATCTGGGCAGAAGATCTCTCAACCAGGATCTCGATCAAAAGGGGCCCTACATATGGGTAAACATGTGTTAGATGCAATTAATGCAAGATGTAATGATGCTGATGAATGAATGCAATGCGTTGCCATCCTCCGAGCCATCTGATCATCTGCACTGAAACCGGTCTCTGAACTGATCATAACCATCTGAGGAATGTACAATCACAAATCCGACCCACGGGTTCCGAAATAAACGGAACTGAAAGATACATCATCATCATCATCAGCGATCCACTGAACGGATAACCACAACCATCTGAATCGGCCCGGGGAATCCTGAAATAAACGGATCCCCACTGATAAACAACTCAGCCCGGGGAATCCTGAAATAAACGGATTCCCACTGATAAATACCACGGACAGCACTCCGGCGTCTCTGAAATAAACGACCATAAATCCGACTTATAAATATGCCTCTGATCCACAGATCAGAAAGTCACCACCAAAGTCACCATCTGAACATGCATCTGAAAGAATCACCCTCCCCTCACAGGTAAATTCTAATCAGGTCACCCTAAGGCGGATAATAGCCTCGACAATCGGGCAGAGATACTCAATGGGTTTGCCCTTTCGGGTGTGCCATTGTAGCTCTCCTGAGATCGTTTAAACCAAAGATCCGGGAAATGACCGGTCACCAGAGTCAACAGCTCAAAAGAGATAACCCAACCAAAGTGGAAAACCCCACTGGAAGAGCACTTCTCAGATGAACCTCGTCCGGCTTGTGGTATGTCACATTGCAACAATGTGCCCAACCGGCATATGAGCGACGTGAGACCACGCTAATCCTAGGTGTATACTCGGGCCTGGGTTTTAGCCCCACTCAGAACACCCACCCCAAACAGAGGAACCACCTGCACAGAGGACGGCAACATGGTAGTATGATGCATGCAAATATTTAATGCAAATATATACAATGTTAGAATAATAAATGCAATAAATAAAACGGCACAAGCAACCTAAACTATCCTAGAGCGCTAGGAGAGACTCGCTTAGGGAAGATGGACCAGCACAGGTCTACATCCGGCTATGTCCCCAGCAGAGTCGCCAGCTGTCGCATCCGCGAAAAAACAACCGGCGGGCTAAAACAAAAACACAAACAGAGCCGCCACTGCGTGTTATTTATCCCAAGATAGGGAAAGGAAACGCTCAGAGAAACCTGGAAAGGAAATGGTCTCGCGACCAAAGAGAAAGGGTAAGGGAGTCGGTTACGCAAGGGGAAGGTATTAGCACCCCTCACGTCCGTCGTACTCGACGGGATCCACGTTCTAAGAAAAGAAAAGGTTGCTAAAACACCACACACACACACCGAAGACAACACAGGTGGGGTTAAGAGGAAGGGAGCTCGATAGGACATCGCATCCTATGCCTACGTATCTCGTCTGGAACGAGAATCAGAGCTGCCGTAGTTCGGCTTACGCACGCCAAACCACACAAAACACACAAACAGATGGCAAACGTGGGACCCGACAACCACTTAATGGCATTACGTCAGCGCCCGAACCAAACAAGCACAAACAAACAACAACATGCTAAGGAGTCGGGGACTCGAGCCTAGCACTTGTCAAACAACACACACAAAAAAGGAAAAAAAAGTGCCCAGAGAGGTCTCGCACGACCTCCTGCCTACATACCTCGTCTGGAACAAGGATCAGGGCGATGTAGTTCCCCTGAAAGGGAAAGAAATTCTAGCCAGAAACCAAGGGAAGACACACTACCAGGGAGCTGTACTCGAGCCTAGTGTTGTCATGCATCATTGCCCTACGCTGAGGTTTCTACCTACTTGCACAACTGCAAGCTAATCCTATCCAGGAAGAAAGCAAGCATACAAGCATACAGATCAAAACAAGCATTTCAAGCAAATATTCACATAGCACACACTATACCCAGTCAAGTGTGGCTCAAACAATGGGTTTGACTGCCGAAGCAAGTCATCTGTACATGGGTAGTATTCGCTCTTAACCTTGCCATTGCGGGGCTAAGGTGAAGCAGATGAAAGGTGAGTGAAGATTAGACTTCACAACTCTTATCCCTGACCAGGGAGAGCTTCAGACAAAGGAGCGTGGGTCCAGAATGGAGGGACCCTTCTACGCTCAAAGACTCTGACTCGATTGTGCAACAGCACAAGATCTTGGGTTTGTGTCCCAATGCATCAACACACAGCCGTGTGAGCAGAGGGACGACTCACAGAATAGTGGGGGATAGATTGCATATCCCTTTGATCCACCAATTGCCTCATAGAGGTCTTTACCTGCTTGGCACAAATGTAAACAACCACAAACATCGCCTCTTAAGGAGGACTTCAGACAGTTGCCTGGCCAAGTAACAGGCCAGGTCTTCCAGACTACATGAAGAATAGAAGTCCTACCTCAACTGGTTTAAAAACCAAGCAGCAGCAAGCAAGTTCTTAAAGAACTGTAAGCGACTAAGTGTACCTGAAATCAATTAAGTATCATCAGTACTCAGACAGACAAACAGTAAACAGCAAATGGTAATCAGTTAATCTGTACAGACAACACAAGTTAATGCACACAAGTGCAAGCTATAAGCTCAAGCCCAAGCTTCACCACCTACAACACAAAGTCAAGTTAGTTCTCAACATCAAACAATCTCAATTTAATTGATTTCCATTTCTCTCCTTAAGCCTTTTGCATTTCAACCTGAAAATCCACACCAAATGTGAGAAACTAGACCACTAGGCCAAGCCTAGGGTCCAAAAGGGATAAAAAATTCTAAACAGCAAGTAATTTTCAACCAAAATCAACTTAAAACAATTCAAAAGCAAATGCAATTAGTCCCATGCTCATACCATTCACCATTATCATTTCCTGCACAATTTAACATCAATCATGCAATTTGCAACACCAAAAGACCAAACAGAACTATTTCACTCAAAAGCATACCAAAACAATTCCAAAAGTCCTCAAATAATTCACACCTAAACAGGACACAATCAACAAGTAGCATGTCAATTTTCAGCTCAATTGGACAAAAGAAAGTAGGTCAATGAAAATCAAGAAGTCCAGACACAATTATTCAAGCCAATTCATAGCACCAACACAAGCATTCACTTCAAAAATTCATAAAACAGTGACAACATATTAGAAATGAATGGGACCAAAACTATGATGTCCTATAATGTGTCTACAATCAGCATACCAAATTTCATCTTCATCCAAAACCATATGAGAATTTCACAAACAATATACAAACATGTGTCACACAATGTTACCAAATGAGTATACAGTGAAGAAAATTATCAATCAATTAGAAAATGACATCAAAAATTCCAGCAAAAATCACATGTTATCTTGACACATCAATGATCATTCATGCAAAATTTCAACCCAATCAAACAATCATAGGTCATGCAAATAAATTCATGAAGTTGACCTAGCTAGGTGTGACACAAATTGTCACACCTAGATTCAAAAAATCCTATCTCAAACACCAGGTATCCAAAAATCATAAACTTTACATGGAAATCACCATCAACATGTCCAGAATGAGCACAAAAAATTTCAATCATTTATTTAAATGTATGAGCATTTCATGATGAATTTGGTGAAGTGTACAAAATTATGACACATTCTACAAACCCTAGGCTCATTATTTTTCTACTCATGCAAAAAATTCCAAAAAATATCCATTAAATTCTACACATTCTCATGAGAATAATGCAAAAAATTGCACTCAAATTGGATCAAAAATGAATCCTCTATGATTTTTTAAAGATCAAGCAATTAAATGAAAAATGAATTGAAAAAGAAATGGAATAAATATTTAATTTATTGCGCCAGTGGCAATTTTGAAATTTCTTTGAAATACGCCAAAACGGCGTCGTAGCAATGGAATGTCGTGATTGGCTGACAAAGGCGCCAAACACCAATTTCAAAAGGCCAGGCAATTACGCAGGATTTTTTCCAGAAAACGCATAAGAACTTCATCGTTCTTCATCAACATCATTCAAAATTAGGTTTCGCTCATTTCTCAACCAAAATTCACAAAGGGATATCCATTGGAAAGGTCTAAGTGCGTGGATCACAAATATGTAACTAATTTCACCTAATTCCTAACACAGCTCACGGATCGATCATTTAAAGTTTCGCATTCAAATCTTAAAAGCATGATAACTCAATCTACAGTTCATCAAATCGAAAACTAGCTATATCATGATTATCTACATGGAATGAACTTCAAAACGCATATGGACTTTCACCAAATCATGAGATTCGAAAATTTACCTTAATTTGAAGGCAGTGTCGAATTCGCGTGTGATTGGAGTTGTTTCTTCAAAACAGGTGAAGAAGAAGCTTCAGGAAGGAGAATGCAACAGCTAGCTTGATCCAATGTTACTTCTAGTGCCAGAAATTTCCATTTGCCATTGTTGAGTCAAAGAGGAACAGTGGAGATTCGTGAGGATTTTGGCAACAATTCCTCAAAACAGTCCAAGAGGAAGATGATTGGAGGAGGAAGCAAAAAGAAATTCGTGAATTGGTGAAGAATTGGAAGAGTTTGGATCCAAAATGCTTGATGAATGTTCTTGAGCTTTGGAGAAAAATGGAGGGAAAAACTGTTGGATTTCTTGTGATTTGTGTTATGATCAAAAGTTAGTTATGATTAGGTGTTTATACTTCCATTTAATCACCTCTTAATCATGAATTAACCAAAATGAAATGTGATTAGCAAAAATGCATTTTACTAAGCAAGGGCAAAATGGACTTTTCACATAGGCCCTGTGACAGCTGTATGACAGCTCACACACTCTCCAAATTCCATTTGTGATGTGTTGCAACTTGTCTCATATCCATTGGCCTTGTAATTTGCATTTTCACTATGATATGCTAAATTGTACATTTTCAAATGAAGTTCCAAAATGACTTGGTCAAATATTGCACCTAAACATGTTATGACAATTCAAACCATTTCCAATTTGCATTTGTGAGGTGTTGCAAAAATCCCCATGCCAAAATTCCCATTATTTCTCAACTTGGACCATTTTGCCCTTGGATTTTTAACTATACACTTGAAAATTGACTTTTTGCATTGACCATTTTTGATGAATTCCAATTATGCACCATGAAAGTACATGTCAAATGGAGTTTGCACATAAAAAGATCACTCAATTTGGACACTCCATGTGGAAGTTATGCCACTTTGATTATGGGTCATTTTTGAAATTGAATGGACCATAACTTGCCAACCATGCATGGGAATTTCAAGTTCTTGGAATTTTTGGAAAGGTGAGACCAAGATCTACAACTTTCATGTTGAACAAAATTTCATTTGAAGCTTCCTTGGACATGTAATTTTGAGGTCAAAAACTTTCCATTTTTGGAAACTTCCATTACAAGTCACTTTCTATTTTTGGCAATTTCTTGTTCTGACTTGATTTTCTCCATTCTTGAGCTTTGAAATGTCAAATAACACTTGTTCCAACATGAATGAAGTGTATCCAACTCTCTCCCACCTCCAAATCCATAAAATCAAGCACAGTTGACCACAGTTGACTTTTCCAACTGATAGATGAATTTGGCAATGCATTGATCAATCTGAGCTCCAATCTCCTGATGAAATGGCTCAAGGGTGAAACCCTAGCCTCAATAAGCTCAATATAATCATGAGATGATCCCCATATACATCATAGACCCCATCTCCTGATCATGCCCTGATTGGCCCAATGCAACTGATTAGGGTTGACCAGTGGTCAAAACCCTAATCTCAAGGGATATGCTCCAACACTTGATGATATCAAACCATGATGATGATGATGAATCATTTCAATCAAGATGAAGACCAATCTCCTTGAGAATCACAAAACCCTAATTTGGACCTCCACATCCTCAGATGATTAATGACCAGTCCACTGAAACCCTAGCTTGCACATAACCTCCTCATCTTCTGATCAAGACTTGTGAGGATGACCTGCACAATGTAACCACATGCTATGCAATATGCAATGCCTAATGACCTAAAAAATGATATGTAATATGTTATGCTAGTCCCAAGAGAGGAGGGCAAATTTTGAGGTGTTACATGGAGGCTCACTGGAATGGTACACCAAGCTGAAGTCCTCAGATGTTAAGAACTGGCAGGATCTTGGGGACGCGTTCTTCAAGCAGTATCTGTTCAACGCTGACATGGCTCTGAGTCGTACCCAGCTGCAGGGTATGTCTCAAAAGAATAATGAAGGATTTAAGGAGTATGCCCAGCGGTGGAGAGAGTTGGCTGCCAGGGTGCAACCTCCTCTTGTCGATAGAGAAATGTCGGATCTGTTCATGGGAACCCTGCAGGGGGCATTTGCTGAGAGAATGGTTGGTTGTCCGGTGACCAACTTTTCTGATATTATCGTGGCGGGGGAAAGGATAGAGAGCTGGTTGAAGCTTGGGAAAATCCAGGGTACCGCTTCTTCTTCGTCGTCTGGGTCGAAGAAGCCGTTTGGTAATAACGGTCAGAGAAAGAAGGAGGGTGACACAAGCGCTGTCTATGCTCAACGAGGACCCAGTAGGGATCGTTACTTCCAGCACACTGCTGCGGTAACCATTCCTGCTGAACAGCAACCGCAACAGCAACAGCAACAACAGCAGAGGCAACCCTTCCAGCAGAGGCCTCAAAGGGCTGGTTATCAGGTCAGGGGGAGAGCAGTGGATAGACAATTTGACAGACCTCCGGTGACCTATTCCTTCCTGTTTAAGAAATTGACAGATTTGGGGCTTGTGCAGACACGGACTCTGGCACCTTTGAGACCTGATCAAAGGCCAGCCAGTTATGATGAGAATGCAAAGTGTGAATTCCACTCAGGTGCGCCCGGACATAACATTGAGAACTGTAAAGCTTTTAAGCACACAGTTCAAGACCTGGTGGATTCAAAAGCAATCAACTTCGCACCATCTCCCAACGTCAATGCTAATCCCATGCCCGCGCATGGTCAGAGGGGGGTGAATGCTATCTCTGAGGAGAGCCGAGTGGGGTTGTTGTCAGTTGATCAATTGAAGACTCCGTTGGCTGAGGTCAAGGGGCTGTTGTTGAAGAATGGGGTCTATCCGGGCTGTGAAGATGGTTGTGCTGAGTGCACTATCTCTGTTAATGGGTGTGAGCTTTTGAGGAAGACTGTCCAGGGTTTGATGGACGCAGGAAGCATTGTGATTGAGAAGAAAGCTGGTAAGGGAAAGGAGGAGGTCTCCACCATAACAATCTACTTTGATCCGGTGGATTTGTCTAATCTAGCTGAAGCGGCTCCAGTTACCATCACGGTACCTGGACCGATTCCATATGACAAAGATGATGTCGTGCCTTGGCACTATGGTGGGGAGGTTTACTGTAATGGTGAGAAGGTAGAGGAACAATCTGCAAGTGAAACCACCGTTTCAAAGGTGGATAATGTCGGTACCAGTGGTTTCACTCGCAGTGGCAGATTATTTGCTCCTGATGCGTTGAGGAGGGGAGAAGGAGAAAAAGAGAAAAAAGAAAAGGCCGAGGCTTTAGCCAGGGCGAAAGGAAAGGCAGTGGTTAGTGATAGTACTCCTGTGATGACACCAGCGCCTGCGGGGTCGGATGAAAAACTTGATGATGAGGCTGAAGAATTTTTGAGAATCATCAAAAAGTTAGAGTACAAGTTGGTGGACCATTTGCAGCAGACTCCTTCCAAGATATCAATTTTATCATTGCTGTTGAGCTCCGAGGGGCATAGGGAGGCTTTACTAAAGATATTGAAGAAAGCCTATGTTCCTCAGGAGATAACTATCAACCAGTTGGAAACTGTGGTGTCCAATGTCCATGCTAGCCATGGGTTGGGATTTACGGATATGGACTTGACGGTGGATGGGAGGAATCACAACAGGGCTTTACACATTGCGATGGAATGTAAAGGAGCCGTGCTTTCGCACGTGCTGGTTGATACCGGCTCCTCGTTAAATGTGTTGCCAAAGAAGGCTCTGGCAAAGTTGAACTGTGATGGGCTGATTTTGACTCCAACAGATTTGATTGTACGGGCTTTTGATGGGTCGAAGCGGGCCGTGTTTGGGGAGGTAGAGCTGCCAGTAAAGATTGGGCCTGAGGTGTTCAAGTCGACATTCTATGTCATGGATATTCAGCCGGCATACAGTTGCCTGTTGGGTAGGCCGTGGATCCATGCTGCTGGGGCAGTGACTTCGACTTTGCACCAAAAGTTGAAATATATCTGGGAGGGCCAAGTCGTCACTGTGTGCGGAGAGGAGGACATCTTTGTCAGCCACTTGTCCTCATTCAAATATGTTGAGATGGACGGTGAAATCTGGGAGACGCCCAGTCAAGCTTTCGAAACCATTAAGGTGGAGAATGCTTTGTTTGCAAAAGAGGAGGAGAAACCATCCATATCTTCGTACAAACAGGCCGCTGAGGTGGTAAAGAATAGAGAGGCTCCTGGTTGGGGCAGAATGATGGATGTTCCCGCAAAGAAGGATCGCTTTGGAGTGGGATACCAGCCGGGCCGAGGCTCAGGACAAGGCAGAGGACGTCGTACGTCAGTCACCTTCACAAGTGCCAGAATGCTGGATCCGGATCACATCTGCATGATGGGTGAAGACGCTGATAGCGACTGTGACATGGACCGGTGGATAAAGCCGTGCGCGCCAGGGATGGGAATCCAGAACTGGAAGGCTGAAAAGATCATCCGGGTCACTCTGCTGGAAGAGTAATATTTTTCCTGTTTTAGTCTTATTTGCATGAAAGCCATACGTGTTGCCCGACACGTAATGGTTCATTGTAAGGGCCACCTCATGTTTAAATTTGCAAGTTCGCATCATGAATAAAAGGATGTTTTTCAATTAAAAGCGGTGTTCCCTGTTTTTCATTTATTTTTGCAGTTTAAAAATAAAAACAAATAAAAATGGCAATGTTTCATTTTTTCTTTTTCGATTTCTCACACCGGTTCTAAAGCAAAGCATGAATCAACATTCATGCAGATGCGATCATTCTCCGGATCTCATTGATAACAATCCTGTTACACCCTCGTATGACTTCGACAATCCAATCTATCTCGCTGAGGAAGAAGACGAAGAAGATTGTGAACTGCCAGGGGAATTAGCCAGGTTGTTAAAACAAGAGGAGAAGGTGATTCAGCCGCACGAAGAGCCGATTGAGGTTGTAAATCTGGGTACCGATGAGGTTAAGAAAGAGGTGAAAATCGGGGCTGCTTTGGAGGAAAGTGTAAAGAGCAGATTGGTAGTATTGTTGAAAGAGTATGTCGACATCTTTGCCTGGTCTTATCAAGATATGCCAGGGTTGGATACCGACATTGTTGTGCACAAGCTACCGTTGAGAACAGATTGTCCTCCAGTGAAGCAGAAGTTGCGCAGAACTCGACCTGATATGGCGATGAAGATTAAAGAAGAAGTGCAGAAGCAGTGGGATGCTGGTTTCCTTGCTGTCACTAATTATCCGCCATGGGTCGCGAATATCGTGCCAGTCCCGAAGAAAGATGGGAAAGTGAGAATGTGTGTGGACTACCGAGATCTGAATAGAGCTAGTCCGAAGGATGATTTTCCACTACCTCACATTGATGTGTTGGTAGACAATACAGCTCAATTCTCAGTGTTTTCCTTCATGGATGGTTTTTCTGGATATAATCAAATCAAAATGTCGCCAGATGATATGGAGAAAACAACGTTCATCACACCGTGGGGTACCTTTTGTTACAAGGTGATGCCATTCGGTCTCAAGAACGCCGGTGCTACTTATTAGAGGGCCATGGTGACTTTGTTTCATGATATGATTCATCATGAAATCGAATGCTATGTTGATGACATGATAGCAAAGTCCCAAACAGAAGAGGGGCATTTGGTAGATCTGGCCAAGTTGTTTGACCGGCTGAGACAGTTCAGACTGAGGTTGAATCCGAATAAGTGCACGTTCGGAGTGCGGTCCGGTAAATTGCTGGGGTTCATTGTGAGTGAGAAAGGAATCGAGGTGGATCCTGCAAAAGTAAAAGCAATAAGAGAAATGCCTGAACCGAGAACAGAGAAGGAGGTTCGTGGTTTCTTAGGTAGATTGAACTACATTTCACGGTTCATATCTCATCTAACAGCCACGTGTGAACCGATTTTCAAATTGTTGAAAAAAGATCAAACGGTCAGGTGGAATGATGATTGCCAAATGGTATTTGAAAAAATGAAAGAGTATTTGCAAGAGCCTTCGATTCTGATGCCTCCTGTGGAGGGAAGACCGTTAATTCTGTACCTGACAGTCCTCGAGGGGTCTATGGGGTGTGTATTGGGGCATCATGACGAGTCTGGTCGAAAAGAGCATGCCATATACTACCTTAGCAAAAAGTTTACCGACTGTGAAACAAGATATTCACTGCTCGAGAAAACTTGCTGTGCTTTGGTCTGGGTTGCTCGCCGACTAAGACAGTATATGCTGGTTCATACCACTTTATTGATTTCCAAGATGGATCCAATCAAGTACATTTTTGAGAAGCCAGCATTGACCGGACGGGTTGCGAGGTGGCAAATGATTTTGACAGAATATGATATTCAATATACCTCTCAGAAAGCGATTAAGGGGAGTGTATTGTCTGATTACCTCGCCCAGCAACCTATTGATGATTATCAACCGATGAAGTTTGAGTTCCCTGATGAGGACATCATGTTTCTCAAATCGAAAGATTGCGAGGAACCAATCCCGGAGGAGGGGCCTGACCCTGAATCCGAATGGATTCTGATGTTTGATGGGGCCGTTAACGTGAATGGTAGCGGTGTTGGTGCTGTTTTGGTTACGCCGAAAGGATCCCATATTCCTTTTGCTGCCCGGCTAACATTTGAGTGCACCAACAACATGGCTGAATATGAAGCTTGTATATTGGGGATTGAGGAGGCGATTGATTTGCGGATCAAGAACCTTGTTATATATGGAGATTCAGCTCTGGTGATAAATCAAGTTAACGGAAAATGGTATACGCATCAGTCTAATTTAGTTCCATACCGGGATTATACGAGGAGATTGTTGACGTTTTTCACCAAGGTGAAGATGCATCATGTGCCCAAAGAGGAGAATCCTTTGGCAGATGCTTTGGCTACTCTGGCCGCCTTGATTAAGGTGCAGTGGTGGAATCAGTTCCCCAGTGTTGAAGTAGGACGTCTGGATAGACCGGCTTATGTGTTTGCTGTTGATACAGCGTCTGATGATGAGAAGCCGTGGTATTATGATATCAAGCGCTATCTAGAGACTCAAGAGTATCCTGAGGGAGCATCTAAGAAGGACCGAAAGACTCTGAGGAGGTTGGCCATGGTGTTCTACCTGAATAAGGATGGGGTTCTGTACAAGCGAAATTTTGATTGGGTTTTGCTCAGATGTGTTGATGATAGAGAAGCAAGCCAGTTGATGAAAGAGGTTCACGAAGGATCGTTCGGTACCCATGCCAGTGGAAATGCAATGGTAAAGAAGCTGCTGAGAGCAGGTTATTATTAGATGACAATGGAAGCCCAATGTTTCAATTTCGTGCGGAAGTGTCATAAATGCCAGATTTATGCTGACAAGGTGCACGTACCTCCAAATCCGTTGAGCTTGATGTCGTCTCCATGGTCGTTTGCTATGTGGGGCATTGATATGATCGGGAAGATAGAGCCTACAGCTTCGAATGAGCACAGATTCATATTAGTGGCTATTGATTACTTCACCAAGTGGGTGGAAGCAGCCTCTTATACGAACGTGACGAAGCAGGTCGTTGCCAGATTTCTCAAGAGAGACATCATTTGTAGATATGGGGTTCCCGAGAGAATCATTACTGATAATGGTTCTAATTTGAACAATAAGATGATGGCAGAACTGTGCCGGGAATTCAAGATTGAGCATCACAATTCTTCTCCCTATCGTCCGAAGATGAATGGGGCGGTTGAGGCAGCCAATAAGAATATAAAGAAGATTGTGCAGAAAATGGTGGTAACCTATAAAGACTGGCATGAGATGTTGCCGTTTGCGTTGCATGGGTATCGAACGTCGGTGCGTACATCTACTGGGGCAACTCCTTTCTCATTGGTATATGGAATGGAGGTTGTATTACCGGTTGAGGTCCAGATTCCCTCTTTGAGAGTCCTGATGGACGTAAAGTTGCAAGAGGCTGAATGGGTAAGGACCCGGTACGAAGAGTTAAGCCTGATAGAGGAAAAGAGGCTAGCAGCCATCTGTCATGGGCAGTTATACCAGCAAAGGATGAAGTGTGCTTTTGACAAGAAGGTGCGACCTCGGATATATCACGTAGGTGATATGGTGCTGAAAAGGATCCTTCCTCCTCAAAACGATCGTAGGGGCAAATGGACACCGAATTATGAAGGTCCATTCGTGGTCAAGAAGGTTTTCTCTGGCGGAGCCTTGTTGCTAACGACCATGGATGGCGAAGATTTTCCATCCCCTGTGAATGCGGACGCGGTTAAAAAATACTTCGTATAATTGACCCGCTGGACGAAAAGAATAAAATAGTCCAGGCAAAAATGGGCGTCCCGGCGAACCAAAAAACAGAAAGAAAGGTTCGGGCAAAAATTAGGGATAAAAATGAAAAATGTACACCCGACAAGTCGAAAACCTGAAAAGGCGACTTGGGAAAAAATGGGTATCCCGGTGGACTGAAAACCCGAGAGGGCGGTCCAGGAAAAAGAGGGATTGAAACGAACAACTGCGTCCAGCATGATTGTTTGCGCTTTGGTTAAAGCATCATGGATAATACCCGGTGGGGATCGATCAGAAACGTCTTGTTCAGAAGGCAGAAAGCACGGAGAGTCTGAGGACATATGGGGTGTAACCGAGTTGGAACTCGATGAGATTGCGGGTTTCATATTGCCATTAGGATAGATTTTTCCTTTTGTGCGCAATTACCTCTTTTCAGGAATTGCTTCCTTTGTATTGCTCAATTTGAGCCACACTTTTCCAATCAATAAAATGCATATTCAGTCAAATAATTTTGTTTTTGTTTCTCATTACCGCTTTGATTGCAAAAACATCCAATTGTTTTGATAAAGAATTTTGCATTTTAAGACATACAGGTTCCTTCCAATGCATGTTTATAAGATTGAAAGCTGGAAATCTTATTTGGAAGGTTGAGTGACCCAAATGTTGAAATCTTGACACGCCTGGGGCACGGTTTTATCTAACGATCTGTTTTGCAGGTACTGTTAGGTATTCGTCACTCACTTGCAGGTTGTGGTGTGGAAGCTGTTGACAAAAGCATATCCCCATGGAGTCCGATCAGGGACGAATGAATATGAAGGGATGACGAGAAGACGTCGAGACGTACGACGATCCTTGATTTTAATCAAGAAGACTCTTCAAAATCGGAAGATTGGAAAGTCTGTAGAAATTCCCCGCAGGGTCCAGTCAGGGACGAATGAATGTGAAGGGATGACGGAGAAGACGTCGAGGCGTACGACGACCTTTGGAATTAATCAAGAAGACTCTTCAAAGTCGGAAGATTGAAAAGTATGTATAAACCCCAGGAGTACGTTTCCGTCGAGCGCGGAGCGATTGGGAATACAAGATGATGGAGCAGAAAAGGTCCAGACGAGTCTGGGAATTCTCAAAAGTGGAAAGTCGGTACGAGATTGGGAGGTGGATACCATGGTTCGATGAGTCGATGGGTGTTCTGTACCTACTTTTCTCATTTCCCAGTTAGGTCCCCAAGCAGAATTAGAGGACCAAATCCCCTGCAGATCCGAGGTCTGTGGTTCCCAGCCGAGTCAGGATGGTTATCCCCGGCAGGTAAACGGTGTTTCCTCAGCAGCCAGGTCCGAAGGTTGCTATCCCCGAGTGGAGCGGGTTTCAATGAAATATATCTCCAGCAGTGTTCATCCTACCAGTGGATCGGATGAGTTTCCGTAGCAGTCCGATATCTGCATCCCCAGCTGAGTTGATTCTACCTATGGATCGAATGGGTTGTCCCCAGCGGAGTGGTATTCGCTTCCCTAGCAGGGTCAGGATGGTTATCCCCAGCAGGTGTCAAATCGATGTTTCCCCAGTCGACAGTCCGGGCGGTTGCTGTTTTCCCAGCAGAGTATCTGTGAGCATTTCCCCAGTAAAGTCGTCAGGTATCTGTGAGGGTTCCCGAAGCAGAGTCGGGATTGATATCCCCAGCAAGTCAAAGACTGTTGTATCCCCACAGAGCGTTGGTGGTGCTTATCCCCAGCGGTTTCTCGAGCGGATTGGGTGCAAAGGAGGTTCTTCCCCAGTAAGGGTTGCCTTATCCCAGCAGCAATGTTATTCCCCAGCAGGGTGGAGATCGGAGTATTGACGAGTTCCTCAGCAGAGTGTCTCGAGCTCCCCAGAAGAGTCCCTTGAGGGGGATACCTTTTTATACATTCATCATGAAAAATAGCATAGCATGTTGCATAGAAAAATAATAAATCGCGTAGCATTTCCATAATCATGGAGCATTACGCAGAAAAATCGATCATTCATCATTGCAAGCATAAGCTAGTCTCAAACCGTGGTTACTGTTCGAGAAGTGGTTTTGCCCAAAGGTGAAGAGGTGTTACCCCGAGGAGTTCAGCATCGTGATTGAATCAAAGGTATTCCCCAGTAGTGCGATACTGGAGTAATTGTTTTCCGTCGAGCAGAGATGGGAAATGTTGTGCGATCAACGCAATTCAAGCCGTGGTTACCGCTTGGAGTTTTGGTTTCGCCAGATGGTGAAGATGCATACTCTGAGGAGTTTAGCATCATGATGTCAGATCAGCAATGTTCTCCAGTAGTGCGATACTGGATGAGTTTTTCCGTCGGACGGAGATGGAAGTGAAATCGAAGGTTGTTACGCGATCAGCGCGATTTTCGGGGTTCAAACGGAGAAAAGGAAATGTGGAGACATTTTCTGGAGAGCGGGGTTCAAATAGAGATTGGAGTTGAAGATTTTATCCGGGATGAGGTCCTCAGGATTATCTTCTGTTCATGTGTCACCTTAGACTTTGGCTGAGGCCAATGGAGGTCGTTATAGGTGTCTTCTGAGGAAGAGATACACATGCTACCTTCCTTTTGTGAAGGTATACCCTCTGACATGTCGCCCTCAGAGTGGTGTTTGGTGTTATTTCCGACGTTGCCAGCGGAATTATCACGAGAGATTGGAGATCGGGGTTCAAATGGAGAAAGGGAGATGTTGCGGCATTTTCTGGAGACGGGGTTCAAATGGAGAAAGGGAGATGTTGCGGCATTTTCTGGAGAACGGGGTTCACAATGGCGATCGCGAGTAATCGTCAGGCGACTGGGGTTCAAACTGGAGAATGGGGCTCATTATTTTGGCAAACAGGAGAGCGGGGTTCAAATGTGGTGATTTGAGGATCAGTTGCGTAGAGAAAATTTCGGGGTTCAAGAAAATAAAGAAGGATTATCGGAAGAATTTCGGGGTTCAAAAAAAAAGCATAAAAAAGAAAAAAGAATAATAATCCCCAGCGGATGTGGTGTTCAGGCCATGGTTATCCCTGCGTTATCATTTATTTTGGTATCCAGGTTGACGTTGCTTTTTCGGTATTCAGGCCGACTTTTCTCCGTTCTAGACGGATTTTTCTTTCAGAGACTGTGTTCTTCGCCGATTCTGACAGGCGTTGTTAATTATTTTCCCATCAGAGTGCAAATTGTTCGTCTGTTCTTGGTATTCAATCACTCTTCATCCTGATCATCTGAAAGCCGAGGCTATTCATATCGACAGGTTCACAGTGGATTGAATAGGGGCAGCTGTAACACCTCAAAATTTGCCCTCCTCTCTTGGGAATAGCTTAACATATTGCATATCATTTTTAGGTCATTAGGCATTGCATATTGCATATCATGTGGTTACATTGTGCAAGCCATTCTCCCCAAGTCTTGATCAGAAGAAAGGAGGTCATGTGCAAGCTAGGGTTTCATTGGACTGGTCATTAATCATCTGAGGGTGTGGAGGTCCGAATTAGGGTTTTGTGGTTCTCAAGGAGATTGGTCTTCATCTTGATTGAAAGGATACATCATCATCATGGTCTTATCAAGTGTTTGATCAAGATACCTTGAGATTAGGGTTTTGACCATTGGTCAACCCTAATCAATTGCATTGGGCCAATCAGGGCATGGCTAGGAGATGGGGTCTATGATGGATATGGGGATCATTTCATGATTGTATTGAGCTTATGGAGGCTAGGGTTTCACCCTTGAGCCATTTCATCAAAGAATTGGAGCTCAAATTGATTAGTGCATTGCCAAATTCATCTATCAGTTGAAAAGTCAACTGTGGTCAACTGTGCTTGATTTTATGGATTTGGAGGTGGGAGAGAGTTGGATACACTTCATTCATGTTGAAACAAGTGTTATTTGACATTGCAAAGCGCAAGAATGAAGAAAATAAAGTCAGGACAAAAATTGCCAAAAATAGAAAGTGACTTGTAATGGAAGTTTCCAAAAATGGAAAGTTTTTGACCACAAAATTACATGTCCAAAGAAGCTTCAAATGAAAATTTGTTCAACATGAAAGTTGTAGATCTTGTTCTCACCTTTCCAAAAAGTCCAAGAACTTGAAAATCCCATGTATGGTTGGCAAGTTATGGTCCATTCAATTTCAAAAATGACCCATAATCAAGGTGGCATAACTTTCACATGGAGTGTCCAAAATGAGTGATCTTTTTATGAGCAAACTCCATTTAACATGTACTTTCATGGTGCATAATCAAAATTCTTCAAAAATGGTCACTGCAAAAGGTCAATTTTCAAGTGCACTAATTAGAATCCAAGGGCAAAATGGTCCAACTTGAGAAATAATGGGAATTTTGGAATGGGAGTTTTTGCAACACATCACATATGCCAATTAGAAGTGGTTTGAACTGTCATAAGTTTCCAAGGTGCAATATTTGGCAAGGCTACTTTTGAACTTGCACTTAAAGTACAAATTTGGCATGACATGTTGAAAATGAGAAATACAATGCCAATTGCCATGGGATCAAAGCCAACACATTCCAAATGGCATTTAGGAGATGTATGAGCTGTCATATTGTTGTCATGAGGCCTAATGTGAAATGACATTTTTGCCCTTGCACTTGAAAATGACATTACACTAATCAAATGCATTTTTTGCTAATTAGTGATTAAGTGAGTGATTAGAGTGGAGTATTTAATCATAATTGTAACAGAATGCAAATCACAATTGCAATTTTCAAGATCCATAACTAACTTTCCCTCCAAAAGTGCAAAACTCTTCAATCTTCATCAAACTTCTCTTGATCCAAACTTCTTCAATTCTCAATCATTTTGCGAAATTCCTTTTGCTTCATCTTCCATAGATCCTTAGCTTCAACTGTTTTGGTGATTTGGAGCAAGAAGGCATTGGATTCGTGACTGTTCACATCATGCTCAACAATGGAGTTTGGAGATTTCTCACAATTGGAGCGATCCTGAGCTAAAGTGTGAGTTCCAATCAACTTCCTAAAGCTTCATCTCCATCTGTTTTTGGTAATTGCGCGCAAGAACTCAAAGAACAACCACTGCCATCACTTTAAGGTTAGTTTTCGAATCTCATGGTTTCTTGAATTGTGGTATGCGTAGTGTAGTGCCTTCAACGTAGAACAACATGATGCTCTTAGTTTTTGGAATGATTAACTGTAGAAGAAGATATTGTGATTTGAACTTTTGATGTCAAACCTTTAACCGCTCGATCCGTCTAGCATAGTGAGAATTAGGCAAAATAGTTAGCATATTCTTGATGTACATTGAGAGATGAAGAGAATGGTGTATCGCTTGATCATTTTGGTGCGAAAAAGTTCCTGACCAAATCTGGAGTTTGAATGAAGAACACGTGAGGAAGAACGATGAAATCTGGAAATATTTTGATGTTTGATCCGTTTTGTTCACCTTGCCTTTCAAAAATGTGTTTAGCGCCTTCGTGAACCAACCAGGATGCGCCACTGTGTATTTACCAAACGACGCCGTTTTTGCTATTGTTTTAAAAATTACAAAACTGCCACTGCAGTATTTATTTAATTACTATTTCATTTTTTATTTTCTCTTGTTAATCCATTTGGTTACATGAACTTCAAAAATTCCTATAGGCTTCATTTTTCATCCAATTTTAGTGAGATTTTGTATGCCATGCTCATGAGAATGTGTAGAATTTTATGATGATTTTTGTGAAATTTTTGCACGTGTGGAAATTTAATTGGCCTATTGATTTGTTTCATGTGTGCATTTTGTGTATGTTTCACCAAAACCATCATGAAATACTCATACTTGTAAAGAAATGTATGAAAATTTTTGTGCTTATTCTGGACATGTTGATGGTGATTTTCATGTAGAGTTTGTGATTTTTGGATACTTGGTGATGGAGATATGATTTTTTGAAGTAAGGTGTGACAATTTGTGTCACACCAAGCTAGGTCAACTTTCTGATTTTATTTGCATGGCCTAGGATTGTTTGATTGAGCTAATTTTTTGTGTGGATGATCATTGATATGTCAAGATAACATGTGAATTTTGCTGGGATTTTTGGTTGCATTTTCAAATTGATTGATAATTTTCTTCTCTGTTGGTTCATTTTGCAACATTGTGTGACACATGTTTGTATTTATTTTGTGAAATTCTCATATGGTATTGGATGAAGATGAAATTTGACATGAGCATTCTAGACACATTATAGGACATCATGGTTTTGATCCCATTCATTTCTAATATGTTGTCACTGTTTTATGATTTATTGAAGTGGATGCTTGTGTGGATGTCTTGAATTGGCTTGCATAATTGTGTCTGGATTTCTTGATTTTCATTGACCTACTTTCTTTTGTCCAATTGAGCTGAAAATTGACATGCTATACATTGAATATGTCCTGTTTAGGTGTGAATTTTTGTGGAATTAATTGAATTGTTTTGGTATGGTTTTGAGTGAGATAGTTCTGTTTGGTCTTTTGGAGTTGCAAATTGCATGATTGATGTTAAATTGTGCATGAAATGATAATGGTGAATGGTATGAGCATGAGACCAATTGCATTTGCTTTTGAATGTGATTTTGGTTTGTTTGTACTTGATGTTTAGAGCTTTTTATCCCTTTTGGACCCTAGGCTTGGCCTAGTGGTCTTGTTTCTCACATTTGGTTTGGATTTTCAGGGTGAAATGCATAATGCTTAAGGGGTTTGCTTCAAGGCAATTTGAATTGAGTTTGGTTGATGTTTATCCACTAACATGACTTTGTTTTGTAGGGATAGATGCTTGAGTTTAGGCTCATGGCTTGCACTTATGTGCATTAACTTGTGTTGTCTGTACAGATTAACTGATTAACATTTGCTGTTTATTGTTGGTTTGTCTGAGTACTGATGATACTTGATTGATTTCAGGTACATTTAGTCGCTTACAGTTCTTTAAGAACTTGCTTGCGGCTGCTTGGTTTTTAAACCAATTGAGGTAGACTCTCTATACTTCATGTAGTCTGAAAGACCTGGCCTGTTACTTGGCCAGGCAACTGTCTGAAGTCCTCCTTAAGAGGCGATGTCTGTGATTGTTTACTTTTGTGCCAAGCAGGTAAAGACCTCTATGAGGCAATTGGCGGATCATAGGGATATGCAATCTATCCCCCGCTATTCTGTTGAGTCGTTCCTCTGCTCACACCACTGTGTTGATGCATTGGGACACAAACCCAAGATCTTGTGTTGTTGCACAATCGAGTCAGAGTCTTGAGCGTAGAAGGGTCCCTCCATTCTGGACCCACGCTCCTTTGTCTGAAGCTCTCCCTGGTCAGGGATAAGAGCTGTGAAGTCTAATCTTCACTCACCTTTCGTCTGCTTCACCTTAGCCCCGCAATGGCAAGGTTAAGAGCGAATACTACCCATGTACAGATGACTTGCTTCGGCAGTCAAACCCATTGTTTGAGCCCCACTTGATTGGCTATAGTGTGTGCTATGTGAATATTTGTTTGAAATGCTTGTTTTGATTGATTGATGCTTGTATGCTTGCTTTCTTCCTGGATAGGATTAGCTTGCTGTTGCGCAAGTAGGTAGAAACCACAACGTAGGGCAATGATGCATGATAACACTAGGCTCGAGTACAGCTCCCTGGTAGTGTGTCTCCCCTTGGTTTCTGGCTAGAATTTCTTTCCCTTTCAGGGGAACTACATCGCCCTGATCCTCGTTCCAGACGAGGTATGTAGGCAGGAGACCGTGCGAGGTCTCTCCGGGCACTTTTTTTCTTTTTGTGTGCGTTTGCTTGTTATCTGCTTGTGTGTCAGGATATGGACGTAAGCCCAGCGATTGGCTGTACGTATCCTGATTGTGTTTGTTTGGTTCGGAAGCTGACGTAATTCCATCGAGTGGTTGTCGGGTTCCAGGTTTGCCTGTGGGTGTGTGTGTCTTGTTTGGCGTGCGTGAGCCGAACTACGACAGCTCTGATTCTCGTTCCAGACGAGATACGTAGGCATAGGATGCGACGTCCTATCGAGCTCTCTTCCTCTTAACCCTACCTGTGTTGTCTTCGGTGCGTGTGTGTGTGGTGTTTAGCAACCTTTTCTTTTCTTAGAACGTGGATCCCGTCGAGTACGACGGACGTGAGGGGTGCTAATACCTTCCCCTTGCGTAACCGACTCCCTTACCCTTTCTCTTTGGTCGCGAGACCATGCTTTTTCCAGGTTTCTCTGAGCGTTTCCTTTCCCTATCTTGGGATAAATAACGCGCAGTGGCGGCTCTGTGTGTTTTTTTTATTTCAGCTCGCTGGTTGTTTTTCGCGGATGCGACACCAGTCACCGTCATTTGAGGGACTAAGTCACCATAAATCCAACTTGGGGAGTTCCGAAATAAACGGAACCGGAGGTTACATCACTATCATCACAGGAACATCCACTGAACGGACGACAACCAGATCCTCTGAACAAGTACTCTCGAATTCAACCCGGGGGTCCGAAATAAACGGAACCCGCTGATAGATATCACGGACAGAATTCCGGCGTGACAGAAGTAAGTACCCATAAGTTCATCCGAACCATAATCACCATCTGTACCTGCAAATGATTCAATCCCGCCCCACTCACGGGTGTCATCTAGGCCAAGGTAAGGTCGAGAGAAACGCAGCATAAACAACCCTTTCATAGAATATCATCACGTACACACCAGATGTATGTACCGATAACACCCCATTAGAGTCTGAACTGCTCGTGATATCAAGTTCCGCTAAGTGGCGCAATACCACCTGCTTCCCAAGAATCACTCTATTCCTAGGTGTCCTAGAGTTCACTCATAGCCTGGGTATTGGGCCTTTTACCTCATGTAACTCCCACCCCAACAGAGAGACAACACAGCACAGCCAGATGAACAGATGAATATGAATGAATGCAAACATAAATGCAAACAATAAATAGATGAATGCAATAAATGAAACAGCAAGAGCAACCAAACCCTAACCTAGAGAGCGCTAGGAGAGACTCGCTTAGGGAAGATGGACCAGCAAGAGGTCAACCTCTCTCGATTCCCCAGCAGAGTCGTCAGCTGTCGCATTACGCGAAAAACCAGCGGGAAAACAAAACAACAGAGTCGCCACCGTGCGTTATTTATCCCAAAAGAGGGAAAGGAAACGCTCGAAGTAAACCTGGAAAAGACATGGTCTCGCGACCAAAGAGAGATGGGATCGGGAGTCGGTTATGCGAAGGGAAGGTATTAGCACCCCTACGCATCTGTCGTACTCGACGGGATCCACGCACAAAAGGAAGGATAAAGGTTGCTAGAAACTGCTCACAAACATCAAACACTGGCTGAAAGAGACACAGAGAACAAAAGAAACTAACTCGGCAGGATATCGCATCCTGGGCCTACGTAGTCTGCCAGGCATAGACATCAGAGTCAACGTAGTTCGGGACAGGGGGAAACGTGCTCGCTAGGATGTCGCATCCTATGCATACGTATCTTCTCGGACTAAAGAAGAATCAGAGCACTCGTAGCTCGGCTAACGCACGCCAAACAAAAACAACACAGGAAACCGACTGCCAATCGCTGGACTTACGTCAGACTCCACACAAACAGGCAAACATGGAAACCGAACGCCAATCGCTGGACTTACATCAGACTCCGAACCAACAACCACACACTGGAAACCGACTGCCAATCGCTGGACTTATGTCAGACTCCAACAAGCAAACAAGACACAGGAAACCAACTGCCAATCGCTGGGCTTATGTCAGACTCCAAACACACACAAAGGGTTGAAAAAGAAAAAGGGCGCCCGGAGAGATCAGCTCATCTCCTGCCTACGTACCTCATTTGGTATGAGGATCAGGGCGACGTAGTTCCCCTACGTAGGGAAAGAACTTCTAACCTAACCAGAGACTGGGAAATGACAAACTAGAAGGGAGACTAACTCGAGCCTAATAGTTATCATGTAAATTCACCATGGTCCTAGGTTGAAGTTTATATCTAACTTGCACAGGGATCAAGCTATCCTAAACAGTACAGGCAAAGCAAACATTCACACAAATAGCACACACTATATACAAACAAAGTGGGCTCACACAAGGTTAAGCTTTAGTCAAGGGGTCATGTCAACCTCGACAAACAAGCCACTGTAACAGGGTGATGTTAGCTCTTAACCCTAACATTGAGAGTTAGCACTACTAGAATAAGTCATTTTAGCCTCCTAGTTTAGAGTCGGCCACCGACACGGACACTATTAGTGTCGGCTAAGCCTACACTAACGGACTCTATCTACGTACATCATTTAAGACAAGTTATTTTTTTTATTAGTGTCGGCAAAACCGACACTACTTGTTATGTTACCTTTGAAGAATGTTTGATTAATTTATTTAGAGTCGGTGTGACCGACTCTATCTAGTAGCATTATTTTTTAATTAGTATTTATTTACTTAGAGTCCGCGTAGCTGACGCTATTATTATAACATATAATTTTTCCATTTATTTATCTATAATATGTATATATATTTAAGGTTTAAGTATTTTATTTATTAAGTAGAGTCCGCTTGGCGGACGCTAAGGAATTTTATATTTCTGACCAAAAATTGCGCGACAGCTTATTTCCCTCTTTCCTTTTCCCTCGTCATTTTTCACTCTCCCTCCATTTCATTTCACAACACGAAAACCCTAATTCCATGCTAAATCGTGAATCCGTTTTTTCCCAATTTCGTGAACCGATTCGTGAATCCCTAATCCGTGAATCCATTGAAGAATCCCTAATTCAAAATCCCTTGTTAAAGGGTTTCTGAATCATCAAAGGTAATGCATATTCATCTCAAGTGATTTCCATGGAGTTTTGGTTTAATGAGTATGAGAATGTTTTATGTTTTCTGAATGTAGGTTTTCCAGAACTATCGGCTTTGTGGATGCTGGAATCAACTTTTCTTTGCAAGTTTAGTATTGTTTCCAAATATGTTTAAAGTCTCCTTTAAGTCTGAAACTACAAAAATCAAATTATTTGCTAATTGGTTTTCTGAATGTAGGTTTTCAAGAATGCTCATCTTACTTAGTGGAGGCAGTAAGCAGTTGTTGAATGCAAGTTAATTTGGAACCGAAGCACTATATCATCCGGGATTTTGCAAAGACAACTCTTTCTCAAGGTTAGTCATCCCTATGTTAATTTGGAACCAGACTGAACTGTTAGTGTTTGCAATAGTTAGTGTTTGCATCAGTTAGTATTTCTCAAGGTTGAGAATTATTTATGAATTGATTTTGTGGTTATGAGGAGGCTATGGAATTTCCTAAGTTCTGCTTAATTATTTCTTATGGGGTCAAACTAAAAGAGCTGAAAAAGTTTGTGCTGGTTTAGATTTGTTTTTGTGGAACCAAGGTTTCTGGTATGTTGATGATATTGATGCATGCTTTCATCCTTCCTCTTATCTTGAATGTCCTTCATGTGGTTCTCTTGATGATGTTGCCTCCGAGTAATTTCCAGTTGTTGCATTGTGTATTGATGATGCGGCTGCTTGAGTGCTTTATAGATGAACTCATATCTGTAGTTTAGTTTCCCTTTTGTTGCTTGATGTATGTCCTCTAATGCTCTAGATTGTCCTGTTCTTGATGAGATAATTAATATAGTTTGTATGTTTGTCGTGTTGAGTTTTGAATTTTTGATGTTAGGGCATGAGACCTTTTCGATGTTTATACATTTGTGTGCGTGGTTGTTTGCCCAGGCTGTCTATTCGGTGATATCTTGCTGTAGGAGGGAATCCTCTCCTCTTATAAAGGGTATTTGCTGTTAATGTTTGTTCGTTGATATGGTTTGTGTAACTTTGATAGCTTGATTATTTTAGCTCGCCAACTCTTTTCTTAACTGTTGATAGCAATCTGTCTCCTTCCATGTGGTTTGCTTAATTTTCCTGTCTTATGTAGTAAATTGGTTTTATTTTCTTTTTCTATCTAGTGAAGAATCAAATTAGTTTTTTTTTTCATTTAATCAAGAGCTTTATATGATTTTGAAAGTTATTATCATGGTCTGTAAATGATCGCTGAAACTCAAATTTGAGCAGGGAACCTGAATGTTTGATAGTGTTTTATGAAGTTCTAGGTTCTGAGTGTTTTATCTCTGTCCAACATAACCAGAATTGCATTAATTTCTGTATAGTGCTCTAATGTAAAGTTGATTTGATGATGTTTACAATGATTTCTAATGCCTTGCTATTGCAAATCTAATATGATATTGGTTGATGTTTGCTCTATCATGTGTTTATGAAAGGTTTGAAAATAGCTTGTAAAATTCAATTATTCTACTGCCAGATAAAGCTAATGTGATTGTTTTTCCCTAAGAAAAGAATGTCTTTTAATTTTATTCTCAATTGATTTTGTATGTTAGTTCACAAGATTGGAAGGCAAGACTAAAGATTCCACCAGCTGATACACGCTATAGGACAGAGGTATGATTACAAACAATTTAAAGCTGTTATCATATATATTCCAAGTGATTGTTTATTTAAATTATGTATTATGCTTTGGTTTTGGTCATATATTTTGTTTAAGAATTGCGATCTTTGAGTTTGTCAGGAACAGTACGCATCCCTTGTTGGAGTTGATTCTCTGCATTGGTTTTAGCTTTCATTTTGTTGAGTCATGTCATTTTTAGTGCCCTATGGCCTGTGCTCAGTGCCTTTTAGACATTTTATTTGATATGCCATTTTTCAGTCATTAGATCATTACGGCTTAGAATTTAGAGTATAAACATGCTTGATGAGATATTTACATCCTCACAGTCTTTTTTTACTAACTGAAATTAACCTGCATAACTACATTCACATAAAACAAGGAGGGAAAATTTTACAATTTTCATTTCAGTTACATTCCACTTAAATCTCAATTTCGATTCAACTAACTTTTGAATTTCTAAACTAACTGAATTTACAATGGAATTTAATTTCAAAACAGAATTTGAGTTAAACATTTCACTCACCAAATCCACCTCTAACAGATTTTATAACTTCTCATAACAGATCCTAACTAACTAATAACCTCTAACAGAAACAAAATTGCTGCACAGTTTCTGTTATGAACTTCTTAGCTAATTAAGTGTTAGGAAATTAATTAGTTGAATGTGTTATTACTTATTAGTAATGTCAGCTGTGAACTATTGTTGAAAGTCTAATAGTTTGCTTCTGTTAATGTTAATGTTGAGTTGTTATGACTTAAATGAAACCATGATATGCTTTTATTGTGGACTGCTATTAGCGAACTGTTTGGTGATTACTGAATTTCTGTTAGGATGGAGTTAAGTTTCTGTTAGATTTCTTACTTGAGTTAAGTCTGCTATCAGTTAGTAGGTTGTTTTGAATTCTGTTATGACTGTTAATGTTTGTTAAATTTCGGTTAAGTGAAAATTGTGAGAGTTAATTAGTTAGGAAAACAGAATTGAAAAATGACTATAACCTCACTCTCTCATAACTTTGCGGCTTCTTCGAACGTTCTAACATAAATCACCATTCTAACCTCTTCGAACCCTATATCGCGAATTCGTGGAATTGTGAACCCTACAAATTTTTGAACTTTATTTTGATTTCGAACACGCATTGGCTATGTTGTGTTTTTCTCTTTTCGGTTTCCCTTGGATTGCGAATTGGTTATGTTGTAAATGAAATTCTAGCATCGGGATATAACCTTTCACCTTTGTGGCATTTGATTCGCATAGATTTTGTTTATATTTCGAATTAAGTTCTATTCTGTTGTTGTGATCACTGTCCCAGTGTTGTGTTTTTTTTTCTGGTTTCGAGGCGGTTGCTTTGTGTATCGGCTAGCTTATGCGTTTTGGTTGCGTATGTTTGTAGGTAGAAGTTTTGTTTTGGTTTGTATGTTGATTTGTGTTGGCATGGTAATAATTTGGTACTACTGTACATGACAGTCTATATAGTGACTACATACTGCAAGTTGTTAGTTATTTCCATTAACATGTAGTTTTGGTTCGGTTTACATTAAAAAATAAACTAAGAATTAAGGCTTACATTGTTTTAGTTAGATTTCAGGAAGTGAGTACAATAGCTTATTGGATTTGTTAAAATATACAGCAGTTTAATAGATTTATAAATCTGTGCAGCAATTTTGTTTACGGTCTGAAATAATAATGTACAATAGTATTAAAATTTGGTATGTTCGTCATGTTTAATTTTTGAACCACTGAAAATAAAATAAAAATCCCTTGGAATGCATGTATTCTATTCTCTCCTAATACCCATTAGGAAGTTATCTGATTTTCTCCTAATACCCATTAGGAACTTATCAGCCATTCATTTTTGTCTAATATATGTTTTAATTTTCAGTGGTTGACGAGTTAATTGTTTGCCTTATAGAAAATGGATCGTACTTGGATGTACGATAGAGTATATTCCAATAGACACGGATTGAAAGAAGAGTATGTTCGCGGGGTTAAAGACTTCGTAAAGAGGGCTTTGAAACAACCTATTTGTAAATCTGAGGGAGGGATAAGGTGTCCGTGTATAAATTGCAAGTGTCTCAAGATAAGAACACCAACTAATGTTAGACTTCACTTGTATCGAGATGGATTTCAACCAGACTATTGGATTTGGACTCAACATGGAGAAGTAGAGCTCAATGTTAATACAAGGAATGATTCAAATAGTAGTGAGCATGTGCATCATGATGACCAAATTGAGGCAATGAATCAGATGGTGTATGATGCTTTTAGGCCTTATGGAGTATTCTCTCACGTGAATGATAACATAGAAGTTGAGGAATATACGGAGGATGAGTTTCCCAACGAAGATGCCAAACGATTTTATGACAACTTGATATCTTTCAACAAGCCCATTTATGAGGGAGCTACCCAATCAATATTATCAATATCTACTCAACTTCTTGAAATTAGGTCTAATTGGCATGTACCACAAAAAGGTTTAGATTTTGTTGCACAAATGCTTAAAAGTGTATGTCCAGTTCAAAAATGCTTGCCCGATAACTATTACCAAGCAACACAGTTGGTATCTAAGTTAGGGCTAAAGGTTGAGAAGATTGATTGTTGTAAGAATGGTTGTATGTTATATTACAAGGATGATAGCAATCTATCAGAGTGCAAATTTTGTAATGCTCCTAGGTTCATTCCTCGCAAGACTGGCATGGGAAAGTACAAAGATATCCCAGTGAAGAGAATGTTCTACTTCCCAATCATTCCCAGATTACAAAGATTGTATGCATCAACTGAGTCGGCAAGTGAAATGAGATGGCATCACATGAACAAAAATAGTTCCAACATCCTTCGCCACCCGTCAGATGGAAAAGCATGGAAACATTTTGATAGTGTATATCCTGACTTTTCTAGGGAACCCAGAAATGTAAGGTTGGGTCTGTGTTCAGATGGTTTTACTCCTTACATTCAAGCGTCTGCTTCTCCATACTCATGTTGGCCAATAATAGTTACTCCGTATAATCTCCCCCCTGAAATGTGCATGACCAAACCATACTTGTTTTTGGCATGCCTCATACCCGGACCTAAAAACCCTAAATTAAAGATAGATGTCTACTTGCAACCATTGATTGATGATCTACATCGATTGTGGTCCAATGGAATATTGACCTATGATATATCTACAAAACAAAACTTCATCATGAAAGCCTGCTTGATGTGGACAATTAATGATTTTCCAGCCTATGGTATGTTATCTGGATGGGGAACACAAGGTAAATTGGCATGCCCTCATTGTATGGAACACACTGATGCTTTCACCTTGAAAAGTGGCCATAAGAATTCCTGGTTTGACTGTCATCGTCGTTTCTTGCCATCTAATCACTCCTTCAGAAGGAGTAAAAGAAGTTTCCTAAAAAATAGGGTTGTGACCAATGAGCCACCTCCCATTTCCACAGGGAAAGATATATGGGCAGTAATAAGTAATTTTCCAAAAGTTACTGAAATTGGATGGGAGGCGAAATGGAAAGAATTCGAAGGGTATGGAGTGGATCACAATTGGAAAAAGCGAAGTATTTTTTGGGATCTCCCATATTGGAAGGATAATTTGTTAAGGCATAACCTCGATGTGATGCACATAGAAAAAAACGTCTTCGATAATATATTTAATACTGTCATGAATGTTAAGGATAAAACAAAGGATAATGAAAAGGCAAGAGAAGACTTGGCTAAATTATGCTTTCGCAGGGACTTGGAGCTCCAACCCTTAGAAAACGGAAAGAATGGTAAACCAAAGGCTAGTTACACTCTAACCAAATCTGAAGCCAAGTTGGTTTGTAAATGGCTTAAGGAATTGAGAATGCCAGATGGCTATGCTTCAAACCTCAGTAGGTGTGCCAATGTAGAAAAGGGTACGGTGCATGGGATGAAGAGCCATGATTGTCATGTTTTCATGGAATGTTTACTCCCAATTGCATTCCATTCATTGCCAGATTTGGTTTGGAAACCATTAACTGAGTTAAGTCGATTCTTTAAAGATCTTTGTTGCAATACATTGAGGATGGACGACTTAATTAAGTTGGATGAGAATATTCCAATTATCATATGCAAGTTGGAAAGGATTTTTCCACCAGGTTTCTTTGACTCAATGGAGCATCTTCCAATCCATCTTGCCAAAGAAGCAATTCTAGGTGGTCCAGTACAGTACCGATGGATGTATCCATTCGAAAGGTAATTGTTGTGGTTGATTTTATTAAGTTATTGCATGTTTATCATAAATTAATAAACGTGGAATGATTGAATGTGCAGATTTATGGGAGTCTCAAAGAGGGCAGTGACAAATAAGGCTAGAGTTGAAGGTTCCATATGCAGTGATTATATACATCGCGAGACAAATTACTTTTGCTCTCATTATTTCAACTCTTTCCGTTTGTTGCCAACCATAAATCTTAGTAACAAACCTCATTTAGACAATGATGACATTCTACCTACAATGTCCATTCTACAAAGTGGCGGTCGACCAAGTGGGAAGTCACGAAAATATTTTCTATCTGATAAGGAATGGAAGTCTTCACATGTGCATGTCTTGATAAATTGTGATGAGGTTAAACCATATCTTGAGTAAGTGTGCATCATAATATATTCAATCAAATTATTGATGCATATCATAATAGATATTTACTTATGAATCGTGTGATTTATTTCAGCATATTCTTAGAGAACCACTCTCTAGATATAGAAGATTCATCTGGGCGCATACATATAGAGTTTCCTATATGGCTGAAGAAATATGTAAATGAGGAGACAAATGGAGTTACTAACCAAGATATAATTGCCTTGTCTCGCAGTCCTGCATCAATGGCCATATCATGGAACATGTATTTTATCAATGGGTACAAGTTTCATACTGAAGAATGGAGCAAAGGTAGAAAAACTAGCAATTGTGGTGTGCACGTGAAAGGTCTTGCAGAAGGAGGAAATACTGATTTTTATGGAATAATCAAACATATCTTTGAGCTAGATTACTTTGGTCTGAAGCATAAGATTCCAGTTTTTTATTGTGAATGGTTTGATCCAACAAGGAATACGGGCACAAAGGTTCACCCACAATATAAAACTGTGGATATTAAGATGGATAAACGTTATCGTCCTTATGATCCTTTCATCCTTGCGCAAAATGCAAGACAAGTGTATTATGTCCCATATCCAGAAATGTGTAGAGATATGCGTGGATGGTGTGCGGCAATCACCACAAAACCAAGGGGTCGCGTAGAGATTGACAACATGGAGGATGAAGTACCTTATCAATCTGATGGGATGTTACCGGCGCTACCCAATGTAGAAATTGAAGCAATATCTTGTTTGCGTGACATGTCACAATTAGATGTGTTTGAAGAGATTTTTGATTGCTCTACTAGTGAAGCAGATAGAGGGCATTGATGAAGATAAATTAAGTCGTTGTGCATTTATCTTTTCCCTGTAGAGAACTTTTTCTTTGTTTACCCCTCCTTTGTTAGCAGCATTCCTTTGTATTTGAAATGGCTCCATTTCTAATATCCTTGAATTACTTGATGCTTAGGCAGATATTTGCATCCTTGAATTACTCAACCCTTTTTTGATATTGGTGAACCTGAAAATACTGGTATGTATGATATGATTACAGGGTTTCTATAATGGAATATTTGAACACTGTAGATTTCCTTGATTAATTGATTTTCTGATGACTTGTGAGTACTTTCTATTTTGTCCTTTTTCGGTTGCATTTCTGTTTCCCACTTTGCAACCTTTTCCTTCAATCAGATGCAGGTAGGATATCGTACTAAACTTTTCATTTTGATATATCATTGTAACTTGATGCTGCCAAGTATAGACTGTTAAATTACATTTGCGAGGAATTATTTTATATTATCATATCCACTGTTGTGTAAATGTATCTTATGCATTCTTTCCAACATGATAGTTTTCACGCTCCTTTGTTGCATCTTCCAAAATGTCTATGGTATCTTCTATGTAGTTCTATGCACATACCCAAGATATTTTGCAGGATGTGTGCTTTTTGTTGTATTCAGAAGTGATGCTTTCACAATTGATGAAATAATTTGCAGTGACTTTACTATGCATTTGTTGAACTAAAATTAATTTAATATTATACTCGCCACATCTTTTCTTTTACTTTTAATTTTATCAGAAACTGCATTTGATAATGTTATGATACTGTTAAGAGTGTGAGACTGACTAATCCTTTTATTTTTATGACAACAGATGACTAAAAGAGGTGGAAAAGCTAAGGTATTAGCACCAGGAAAACTTCAAGAAGAACGAAATCGCATAATTAACAAGAAGCATATCGTTAGGAAACCTGCTCAAACAACATTGTCTATGCAGGATGCATCATCGGCACCAACACCAGCTCAGGCAGCACCGTCCGTGCAGGTTGCATCGTCGATGCCGACATCAGCTTCGAAAAAATCATCTGTGCAGGCTGCATCGTCGATGCCAACACCAGCTCAGGAAGCATCGTCCGTGCAGGTTGCATCATCAATGCCAACATCAGCTTCTAAAAAATCGTGTGTGCAGGCTGCATCGTTGATGCCAACACCAGCTCAGGCAGCATCGTCCGTGCAGGCTGCATCGTCGATGCCAACACCAGCTCAGGCAGCATCGTCTGTGCAGGCTGCATCGTCGATGCCAACACCAGCTCCAACTGTAGTACCTGTTCATGCCACTACCTCTGAGAAATTCAGTTTTATGCCTACTCCAACTTTAAGCCATCAAACAATGGCTGGCCCTCAAAGTATAAACCTTCAAACAATGGCTAGCCCTTCAAATTTGGCAGAGGAGGAAGATGTGGATGCTGATGAGGATGAGGCGGTGGGTCAAGAAACTATTACCCCTCTTGTGCCAACAATAGATGAGAATGGGAAAGTTATTATAAAACCATCTGGTACTGGGTAAGTCATATATATTCTCATAATTTAATTTTGTGCAGGAATCTTTACTATATGTTGCACATTTTGATTTTGGCTTTTCTGCATGCCTAAAGAAGCTTCTGTAAAATTGTGTATCCTCTGCATTTGAAGTTGGCATGTGAAAGATAGGTTACCGCACATAGCTCAAAATTCGACAAGTTTAAACTGTGGCTAAAAAGAATCTCACAAAATATTTGTCACAGTTGAACCATGACCAAATATGACACATGTTTGATTTGCCACGCTTAAGTTAACCTACATAGGACCTTCAGAAAACTTAAGACAGATCTGAATATCAGATATCAAATATGTAAACATAATCATCTAAAGAGACATAGTAATATAGTATGCAGTAATAAACCAAATAAAGATTAAAGATTTTCCACCTTGTTGTGAATCTCACCTTTTATGGATTCGTACACTACAGCTTTTTAAGTGCTTCCCTACAGTTAAATGTGATTAATAATATTGTTTTGTCTTGGACTGGAATAATTAACACAAGAATGTAACATGTGTCATAATCGTAATTGGTCATTAGGAACTCCATTGCATGATTCTATACAGAGGAACAGAACATGTAGATTGATTTTGGGTGTAAAAGCTCCTAATCTAAATATGCTTACAGTACTAAAGTTCCACTTGGGAACATCATTCTCTAATAAGCTTCTTTCAGTTTACTTAATGTTTTATTTTGAGGTAAGTATCTCGTTAATTAACTATGTAATCATTAAGATACTGATGTTTAAAATATTCAATTAGACATATTGATTGATAAAAAGGATTCTCCATTGCATATGTAGAATTATGGTAATAACAGTAACACTACATTTCATGTCAGTATTATACAACATTTGAAACACTACAAAAAAAATGAATACTTTGGAGGCTGTTGCTGAATCTCAACATTTCCTATTACAAACAAATATCATACATTGTAATTAAAAAAAAATGGAAGGAAAAAAAAGTTTAAGTGTGGAAGAAATCTCATATAGTTTTATTATTGTATTTTGTCTAAAATATATATAACCTGTTAAGAAAGTTGAGAATATTACTATCCATATGATTCTTAATAATTTAGTAGTTTTATTATTGTATTTTGTAGGCTAGTTCCTGCCAAAGAAGTTGCTGGTGCCATTAATTATGCGATACGCAAACAATTTTATAAACCTATACATCATTGGTCTGCACTCGATCCTGATACGAAAGCTGATTGGTTTAAGTTGTTTGGAGTAAGTATTTATTGACTTTTGTCACTTAAGTTGATCAAATTATATTTAAAAAAGTAACTAATTGGTTATTAATATTAATTATGTGATTTTAATTATTTTTAGGAGAAGGTTTCGTGGGATCCTTTCGATCATGCATTTGTCTATAGCGCATTTGAAAAAAAAGGAAGAAAACGATTAAACGACATGTTGGGGAAGGCGAGGAGAAAAGGGACTCGACCTTCATGGATTGGTGATGATGCTTGGGTTGAACTTCAAACTTATTGGAAAAAGACCGAGTTTTTGGCTGTGTCTTCTCAAAACAAGACCAATCGAGCTTCCGCAAGAGGCGGAGCAGTCCACACCACAGGCCGTAAGGCTCATATTGATGTTGCACTTCAACTTGTAAGTAATAAAATCCTAACAAATTATTATTATTATGAAGATTCTTTATATCTTGACAGTTTTACTCGTATTCTGTATTGATTATTTGATTATTTGATTTTTGTAGTCACGTGAACTTCAAAGGGATCTGCGTCCCGATGAGTTATTTTTAAAAACACACAAGAGGAAAAATGGTGAATGGGTTGACAGTCGTGCTGCATCTACTTATGTAAGTTCTCGTAAATTTTACTGCATAAATATTTGCATCAATAACCTGCTGATCATGACAGAAAAACAAGTGAGCAACCAATATCTCACTCTTGTATTTTTTTTCATAACAGTATGCCAAGTATAGCCTAGGCAGTTCTAGTTCAGTCCAAATAAATTCACAAACAACTAGCTCATTACCACACTGCAAAATAATTAACATAGCAGAGTTAGGAACTTTTCTGTTAACTAAATACTAACAGTTCATCCAAGTAATCCGTAACAGAATTTTAATTTCACAAAACCAATAGCTAAGTAATACTCACAATTTCAAACAAGGTTAACCCAACTAAAGACATTCACGTTGCATTTAAAGAGTTTACTAACAGAAATTTGTTAACTAACACCAATGCTATAAACAGCCCATGAATTCACCACAAAAACCAACAACCACAACGGCATAATAAACATTTGGTTCATGCCTAACTATCAGTTTGAAATTCCTGCAATCAGTTTGCTGTGCTGTTTGATATTTGTTTTACTTGCAGTCCTAACACTAACAGTCCTAACACTAACAAATATTTGCTGCAACAAGTATAGATATCAGTTTTACTTGCAGTCCTAACACTAACAAATATTTGCTGCAACAAGTATAGATATCATTGATTCAAGTCAAAAACAGAAGTGTGATTACTCATTAGAACACCTTTTAATATATCCAACTATTTATCTGAATGAAAATGAATAGTACATCATACGATTCCATATACACATTATGTTAAGGCTTCAGATTTTGATATTATTCATGCTTGCAGTTTTTGTAGTGGTTAGCAATGTTCCAAAAGAAGCATAGAATCAATATTATGTTGTTTTAGCTTTTAAGCGGAAAACCATTCCATGGGTTCAATGTTCATTTTGTCAGTTTCAATCCATTTTTCTTCTTTTAAGTCTTTGTTATAACATTGGATTTTTGGGCCCTGCTCAAAAAGGGCTTCTTTTTCGGGAACAAGGACTATTTAGTAATATTTATAATAATACTTGTTTATTGGTTGTTGGGAGATTTTCTGGGGACGAGGACTCATGGTTGCTCGTATAATCAAAAGAGCAACTGCGTTAGTTACTAAAGTTGGTTAACGTGAGTGCTCCTTTGTTACGTGGTGACCATAAATCCCGGATTTATCATGCCACTTCACTCAAAGCCCGCCTTTATTTGGGACTGATGAACATGCTTGAACTTGAAAAGTAATGTATACGTTCTATGTTAATGTAGTGTTTAAAGTTTGTGACACAATGGCATTATAACCATCCTATTTAATAGCCCGTCTTCATCTCTAAATTCTTAACAGAGCACTAACTTAGCATTATAATGTTTTGTTATGCAGAAGACTTTTAAAGAGAAGTTTGATGCAGAACTTCAGCCAACTGAAGAAGGGAATGGAGAGGTTGTTCAGGTGTTAGATGGAGAGCGTGTAAATCAGCTATGGACAGAGGCTGCTGGGGGCCGTAACCGTGGTCGGGTTTATGGCGCTGCAGATTTAGCTATTAATCTAAAACGTGGATCAAAAAGTTTTACCCAACAATCTCAAACTCCTCAACACTCTATGTTTGGGATGTCATTAGAAGCTGAAAGAGCAGCTAGAATTAGAGCTGAACAAATTGCCGAGGCTGCAACGACCCAATTACAAGAGGCTAACGAAGCAATGCGAGCTGCTATCGAGGCTGCAAAAGCTGCTACCGAGACTGCACAAAGGATGGAGAGGGAGATGAATGCTTGGAAGGAATTTATGATGAAGAAATTTGACACTTCAACTTTTGTATCACATTCTCATCATTATGATGACGATTTGGATGATCAATCATTAGATGAAGATTGATCTTGTACTTTTAGTAGAACGAATTAATCTCGGATGTGATTACTTTTTGTGTATGTTTTTTGAAAGTTAATGTGGGTAGAACTTTTGTAGTTACTTTCACGAATGTTTAAAATTGTTTCCAAATGTTTTACCATAAATATGATATTGTGGATTGAAAAAATTTGTTCGAGTGAGGTTGTCATGTTGCAACCCGTTATTGTCCTTTTTTGTTGACTTTAGAGTCGGTGTATGCAAGGCTAAATATTAGTATAGACTTTTCTATGTTGACTTTAGTGTCGGTGACACGGACGCTATCTGTTGACTTTTTTTGTTGACTTTAGAGTCGGATAGGCCAACGCTAAACATAATATTGACTTTTCATGGTTTTGAAACAACATAGCGTCGGTTCCTTAGTGTCCGCTTTATGCAAGGCTAAATATTAGTATAGACTTTTCTATGTTGACTTTAGTGTCGGTGACACGGACGCTATCTGTTGACTTTTTTTGTTGACTTTAGAGTCGGACCGGCCAACGCTAAACATAAAATTGACTTTTTATGGTTTTGAAACAACATAGCGTCGATTCCATTAGTGTCCGCTTTAGCCTCCGTCTCCCCGAGGCTACGTAGCGTCGGTGTATCTTTAGCCGACGTTACACAGTAGCTTCGCAACTTTTATTCAAGGCCCGACACCGACGCTAATCCGACGCTAACCACATATTAGTGTCTGTTTTTCCACCGTTAGCGTCTGTAAATGGCCGACGCTAAAAACAGTTTTTCTAGTAGTGTAGGGTGAAGCAGATGAAATGGGAAGTGAGGGTAAGACCCCACAGCTCTTATCCCTGGCCTGGGAGAGCTTCAGACAGATGAAAGTGTGGGAGTTCAGAAAGTTGGAACTCTTCTCCACAGATGACCGACACAACAAAGATCTTGGGTTAATATCCACAATGCATCAACACAAGGTGTGTGAGCAAAGGAAATGACACACTGAATAGCAGGAGATGGATTGCACATCTCTTTTATCTGCCAATTTCCTCATAGAGGTCTTTTCCTGCTTGGCACAAAGATAAACAAACACAAGCATTGCCTCTTAAGGAGGACTTCAGACAGATGCCTGCCCACATAACAGGACAGGTCTTCCAGACTACATGAAGTCAGGGAGTTATACCTCAAAAGGTTAAGCAACCAAGAAAAGCAAAAAGCAAGTTCAAAAGAACTTAAGCAACTTATGTACCTGAAAAAAATCTAACTCAATAAGTATACAACTCAAAAAGTCAAACAGACAACCAATAGTCAACAGTCAATAGTGCACAGTCAAACAAGCAATGCAACAATGTGCAAGGCACAAGCTCAAACCAAATGATCTAAAATCCACCTACAAAACAGCTCAAGATTAGTCAACATCAACCAATTATTCAACTCAAGCAAATGAATCAATCCCCTTATGGCCATGTGCTTCTTAACCTGAAAACAAAGCTCAAACATAAGCACAAACCACTAGGACAAAGCCTAGGGTCAAAGAGGGAGAAATAATTCAAAACAGAACATGAAATTCAACATGAATCAACCTCAATAAATTAGGAACATAATCCAAAAGGTCTCATGTCAATAGCATCAACCAAATTCATTTCAAAAACCAATCATGGCAAGGCATGCAAGTTGAAAGCACATTGAGACAACAGAATGAACAAATGCACATTAATTCAAAAATGATTCAATTAATCTCAATAAAAATCATGGATAAACATAACACACAACATGATCAACACACCAAAAATCAAGGCAATTGGACAAGTTTAAGCATAGTAATCAAATTCATCAAGTCAAGGCAATCAAAACAAGCTCAAATGAGACACCAAATGCTACATCAACTTAGCACAAGCCTAAAACAGAATTGGAACATGGTAAAGACCTCAAACCAAATCCACAACAAACTTCAATATGTCTAGAAACAATGTGCAAAATTTCACATTCATAGGATAAACAACCATCATTACACAAATCATTGAAGTTCAAGACTATTCCAAAGTTCACAAATGACAATCCAGAAAGAAAAATCTCAAACAAATCAGAAATTATTCCAAAAATTCCAATAACAATCATGAGCATTCATAACATGCATAGGAAGCATCATACAAAAAATCACATCAATTGGAATTCATTTGGAAAGGAAAAGAAATTAGACAAGTTGAGCAAGCAAAGGTGTGAGACACATTGTCACACCTACATTAACAAGGTCATAACTCAGCAACCACAAATGATAAAAATGCAAACTCAACACCAAAATGTTCAGCCAAGAGTCTAGTTTAAGCATGTAAAATTTCATAGGCATTGGATTAAAACTCATCATTTCACAAGAGATATGGCAAGGTATAGCACAAAATGAACCTATGCACACAAACCCTAGGCACAATTAATTTCCATCCGAGCACAATTTCTGGAAAAATAATGAAAACAAACTAGAAACAATAAGGAGAACAATGCAAAAATTCCCACATTATTTGGATGATTTATCATTTAGTTATGAATTTTTAAAGTGAAAGGAAAATTAAAAAAAACATGTGAAATATGTATGAATGTGATATGGAGGGAAAAGAATAAAAATGCCATGCCATTTGAAAAAAACCATGAGCCAGGAATCGAACTGAGTAAATATTCAAAATCTGGCGCCACATACATGAAACTCTGCGTTTCATTAAACGCAGGTGGCAGTCAAAGGTGACGTGGCCAGGGTCAAACACGCGGGAACCAATCAAAAGGCCATGCAATCAGCAAGACGGACCAATACATGTTCAGTATTTCCAATAACACATGCAACCACACGAAATTAGGTTTTGGAGGATCAAACAGGCTTTTCTGGAAATTTCACATCAACCTTCATCGTGTTCTTGATGCATCATGAACAAACTTTTCAGATTTTAAAAATGAGCATATCAATGGATAGGTCTTCCATCACACATCACAAATCTAAGCATGATTTAACCTAATTCAACATATATTCAAAGATCCGAAGCCATGAATGTTCATGCATCAAACTTTAATCCATCATATCTAACACAATTCTACATGAAAATTGATGATTCGAAGCTCAGTTTGCTCAGTGTTCAAAGATCTATCATAAGCACATAACAATTTCAAGAATTAAGACATGAGATTTCTGACCTTGATGAAGCTACAGAACTGGAATCAATGGATTTAGGTCTTGAAAAGCATAAACAGATCTTCCTAAGCTCTTGTACGTGTAAGACCCCAATTTTGGGCCCTAAGATCCCTCGTGGCCCATATCATATCATACCATGGCCTCAAGGATCACTGCATGCCCTAGTTTCCCTCCTAGTGGGTAGATTGCCTTGTGAGTTGATTCTTGATCACCAAGCATACCTTGCATTTGTGTATATTTGCTTTCCATATGTTATCTTTCAAAAAGTACAAAAATATTGTCAGTCTAACCTTGTTGCTTGCAGTTGAAGCAATCATCAGCAATTAGGTCAAAGACAGTCAACAGTCAGTCAAAGCAATGGATGGTGGCCATTCTTACAGAATTTGGGCACCATGACCAATAATCAAGAGTTCATACAACTTGGGACATCATTTGAAGTCAAGTTCTCAAGGATTTAGGGTTTGGAATTCATCAGAAATGCTTCAGTCATCCAAAACCCTAGAAAAGTCAAACTTGGTCAACTGTGGATTTAATCAGTGATTTGATGGATAGAATTGATTTGAAGGAGCTCATCCATGCTTATATAAGCCTCATATATCATGCCAAACCTCATCATAGAAGAATTTGAAGCAAAATCAGAAATTTCCCAAAATAGAAAGTGGACCTGTAATTTCAACTGCCAAAAATGGAAACTTCTTGATCCTCAACTTACATCATGATACAAGCTCCAAATGAATTTTTGCCCAACATGAAAGTTGAAGATCTTGTTCTCCCATTTTCAAAAAGTCCAAGAACACCCAAATCCCATGTATGGTTGTCAAGATATGATCAATTCAATTTCAAAAATTTGTGAACTTCAACAAGCCATATCTCATGAACCATAAGGCCAAATTTGGTGGGGTTTTTTCCTACAAACCACATTTCATCCCCTCTTTCCAAAAATATAAATTTCATGAACCAAAACCTTGCCAATCAAAATGGCATTTTTTGACTTGTTTCATTTAAAATTCAAGTTTGACCAAAAGTTGACTTTTTGATTTAGCAAGTTTTAACACTTTTGGCCAATTGGGAAATGTTTGGAATGTTGTTTGAGACATGTCTAGGGCCCAAACTCGGCCAGAAGCATACACCTCCATGTGCATATGTGGGAAATTAGCAAATTTGCAAATGGCTTCATTAGAGTAAATCCTTGTTAACACTTCATGAGCAGACATAAAACAGCAAATATAAGGGTCATTTGCAGCCTGTTTTGAAGCCCATTTTCGTGCAGAACTTACACCTCCACTTCCATATGTCAAAAGTTAGCAAATTTGCAAATGGCTTCATTTGATTAAAACAAGTTTAACACATCATTAAGCTAACACTAAACAGAAGTATATATGCATATTTTCTGTTCATTTCCAACCCTAGAGACTTAGCAGCAGCCCTAGCAACACAGAAAATTCTCACTTCTCTCACACTTCCATTTTCATACCTTTGAAAATTCTGCTCAAAACTCAAAAACCCTCGAGCCACTCTTACTTCCTCCATTACCTGGCCAATCTTTGAGAGCTTTTTGAACCATCAATCACCAGCTGGAAGTCCATTTTCGTGCTCTGTTTTCCCTCAAGCTTCAGCCATGGCAGGTGTTGTTTCAAGAGGAATTTGAGTTGTTCAAGCTAAAGGCTTCAAGTATACACCAACATCAACCAAGATCTTCTTCTGTTTCAGCTTACATCACCCAAATAACCACTGCATCTCATTTTTTCTTCAAAAACAAGTAAGGTTTCGACCAACTCTTTTCTCAAATTTTTGCTATGCCATGTGTAGTCCTTGACTTGCTGATTCTAATGAACTATAGTTTGCTTGAAATGATTGAATATTGCATGAAATATCTGGAAATGAAGTTTTGTGCTCAATGATAATTTTGCTCGATGCATGCTGTTCAACGTGTTTCAATGCATTTGGCTTATGGATTTGTGATGTTTATGCCTTGCTGATTCTGTTGGTATGATTGATTCATGTTTCTGGGTGATTTCATTTTCCATGATTCTTGGAGAAGATGAACACATGCGTGTTACTGCAGAAACCCTAGCACTTTTCCAGTTTTTCTTCTTTTCCAATCGTGTTTGTTTATTTGTTGTTTAATGCTACATGAGTGATAATTGCTATGTTGTTTATAAGGTTCTGTTTGGTTTTGTTTTTTTAATGTTGATGAGCATGAAAATGGTGTTGCCATGCTGTTCCAAAACCCTAATCACCTGCCCAGAATTTGAACTTGTGAATGGATTGGTTGCTTTGCTTGATTTTTCCTGCGTGAGTACTGTTCCATTGGGCATTAGCCAATGAGAACATTTTATTTCTTTGCCTGGAGCTGTGCGTTTTGATAAGTGATGCGCCTTATTACCAAAATGCCACTGGTCAACCTTGGTTGACTCTCCATGCCATGTTCTTTGTTCATGTTTGCTACAATTTGTTCATCATCTTTCCAAATTCATATTTCACTCGTTTCAACTCCAAAATTCATGAAATGTTTCCATCATGATCACATGAATGTCTAGTATTTTATCATGATTTTTGCTGAATTTTTGGTTGGCTGGTTTTTTAATGGCTCTAGGTTTCTTGTCATGTATGCTTATTTGATACCTTTTGCCATTTCTTTTGTGAAATAATGATGATGCATCCAATGACCCTGAAATTTTTTGTGATTATTCTACACTCACTCATGTTCATTTTGATGTAAAGTTTGTGCATTTATCATTTGTGGTGTGTGAGATATGATTTTCTGAAGTAGGGTGTGACAATTTGTGTCACACCAATGATATGCCATTTCATGATTTTTGTTCACATGCTTCCTGGCCTCCAAATAATGTGAAATTTTGCATGAGCCATCTCTTATATGTCTAGTTGATGTGTGAATTTTCCTGGATTTAATCATGCCATTTCCTATTTGTTTGTGAATTTTCTTCCCTGCCTAGTCAAATTTTGACTTTGTGTGACACTTCTGGCCATTTCATTTGGGAAATTCTCATATCTTATTGTATGATCATGAAATTTCACATGTGCATACTAGACATCTTGAGCTTTGCATTGGTGTTAATCCCATCCATTTCTCATCTGTTTTCATTTTGTTATGATTTTTTGAAGATGACACATGTTTTGTTGACTTCTTTGTGCACACTTGAAACTTGTTTGACTTCCTGATTTTATTTGACTATCTTCCCATGATCCAATTGAGCTGAAATTTCATATGCATGCTATGTTGTGGATTGTGATTGAGTGTGAATTATTTCATAATTTTTGGGATTGATTATGTTTGCTTTTGAGCTTGGTCTTGCTGTTGACCTTTTGTGTGCTCTTATTTGCCATGTTTTGACTTCTTTGGTCTATGAAATGACAATGATGCATGATTTGAGTTTGAAACCAATTGTGCTTGTTTCTTAAATGCTTGAACTTGACTTTGGTTGACTATTTGTTTGCTGTTTTGACTTTCCCTTTTGCTTTTGACCCTAGGCTTGCCCTAGTGGTCTTTTGGACTTATGTTGAGTTCATTGTTTCAGGTTAAGCATAGTGCTTCAAAGAAACCATACAAATTTGGTTGAGTTTGATTATATATCATGTGCTAACCTTTGTTTTGTAGGTGGTATGATTCATATAGTTGGGTCTTGTGCTTTTGCACTTCTGTTTATTGATCTAACTGTTTGATCTCTTTCTTTCTGATTTCAACTGTTGAACTGTTTACTGATAAGTTTGACTTTTTCAGGTACTCTTTAGTTGCTTTATTTGCTTGCTTTTCTATTTAGCAATTTGCTTTTGAGGTATAATTACTTCTCTTCATGTAGTCTGGAGACCCGGCTTGTTATTTGGCCGGGCAAACTGTCTGAAGTCCTCCTTAAGAGGCAATGCTTGTGTGTGTTTAAAATTGTCCCAAGCAGGAAAAGTCCTTCAAGTAAGGCAATTGGTAGATCAAAGGGATAAGTAGCCTATCCCCTACTATTCAGTGAGTCCTCTCCTTGCTCCCATTACATGGTTGTAGCATTGAGATAAAAACCCAAGATCTATCGAGTCAATGATGTGGAAAGAGCTCCATCTTTCTGAGCTCCCACACTTTCTGATGTGCTCTCCCTGATCAGGGATAAGAGCAATGAGGCACACCCCTCATCTCCTTTCATCTGCTTCACCTTAGCCTCTCAATGGCAAGGTTAAGAGCAACTCTTTACCCTATTCCAGTTGGCCTCAGTGCCTAATCCTTTTGTGTGAGCCCCCTTGTTTGGCTATAGAGTGTGCTGTTTGATATTCATTGATTGATTGATTGCTTCATATGCACATGTTTGCTTGTATGCTTCATGCATTTTATCATCATCATCAATTGCCATTAATGCATGATCATCTCATTTGTCTTTGTGATGCTATCATTGTTGCTTACCCATTGAGGACAATTGTAAGTCCATTGCTTTGGCATTTGCTCCTATGATATGGAAGGATAGAGTGTAAGACCTCATTGGTCACTCATATCTTCTGTTGTTTTGTTTGTTTGATTGTGAGGAAGCAGTTATAAGTCCCTGTAAGTTGGCATCTGTTTTCCTGTGATCATGATTTGTTTTATCTGTTTGTATGTGAGGTTGCAATTATAAGTCCCTGTAAGTTGGCATTTGCTTTCCTGTGATCATAATTTGGTTTGTCTGATTGTATGTGAGGTTGCAATTATAAGTCCCTGTAAGTTGGCATTTGCTTTCCTATGATCATATTGTTGCTTTTGTTCTTGTATGTGAGGATCCATTATAAGTCCCAGTAATGTGGCATTGGTTTTCCTATGATCATATGTGAGTTAACCTAAGTCCAGATAGATTGGCAGTTGACTTCCACATTTCATTCTTGTTTTCTTTTGAGGAGATTGGTGTAAGTCCATTGAGTGGCCTCTGATATCCATTTCTTTTTAGGAGACTGGTGTTAAATCCATCTATTGGTATCCGGTATCCACATTTTATTTCTTTGCTTGAGGAGATTAGTGTAAGACCATTGAGTGGCCTCTGATATCCCGTTTTGTTTTAGGAGATTGGTATAAGACCAGTGATTGGCATCGGTATCCGCCTTTCTTTTGCTTTGTTTGTTTGTTTTTGCTTATTTCCATTCCAAAGGACGCACTTGAATCATCTGTTATATGATTTCAAGAGGTGAACCTTCTGAGAAGTTTTACTTTCCATCTTCATCCATCCATCATTCATTATATCCTAAACCTTTTCACACAATACCTTTCAAATTTGACATAAGTGTTGTGCAAACATCTTCATGTTTTTTCTAACTAAAAACTGGACTCAAGTCCTTGACTTTTTTCAAACTCCATTTCATAATACTTCCTTGAATTAATCTTAATCATACTTTGACTTCATTTTCATAATCATAATCAGTTAACTTCACCCACTCAATTGTTTTGGCTTTGTCCATTGTTAATCTTTTCATACATGAGCTAGAGGTTTGATTTATCTTAGTGGTTGATGTTAATCTCACCTTCTGTCTTTAGTGATTGAATTGTAAGTCTTCCTTGCCTATTATAGGGTTAACCCCTCCCTGGCAAGTTGAAGTTGTTCTCACATGGTGGACGTGGTTGTTTGTATAAGGTTGAGTTTTCTCCCGTGGATAACGTAAGACCTAGGGTTTGTGTTTAAAATTGAACCCAACCCACTTTTGGAAATCTTTTAGCCGAACTACGGCGTTTTGATCCTTACCTTTGATGGAAGGTACGTAGGCAGCGGGTTTATCCGTTCAAACCCAATAAAAAATTGTACATTCTTTTCTCATCATCCCAATCATGTTTGCACAATACTTATGTCATAACAAGTAACAATCTTTTACAACAAGTGTGAAAAGGGCTCCCTAGGAGTACCTAGGACGTAGTGGGTGCCTAACACCTTCCCATTGCGTAATTTACCCCTTACCCAGACTCTCTGATCTTTTTATTAGTTTTCTACGTGTAAAACTTCTTAGGCTTTTGTTCGCTTTTTAGCCAGTCCTTTGGATAAATAAAAGTGCGGTGGCGACTCGAAATTTCATTGTATGCTTTGCTTATGGTTTAATCGATAAATCATATAGCGACGAATACACCGCTACAGTACGATTGAATGGAGGAAGGTTTGATGGGTCCTCGAGCTTGATTCC